>NC_057800.1:229844043-229988611 GCF_018294505.1 Triticum aestivum
TGGTTGCAACAACCAGAAAGAAAGGAAAGGGGGAAAAGGGGGGGAGAAAGCAACCGTGAGTACTCATCCAAAGTACTCGCAAGCAAGGAACTAAACTACATATGCATGGGTATATGTGTAAGGAGGCCATATCAGTGGACTGAACTGCAGAATGCCAGAATAAAAGGGGGATAGCTAATCCTGTCGAAGACTACGCTTCTGGTCACCTTCGTCTTACAGCATATAGAAGAGAGTAGATTGTAGTCCTCCAAGTAGCATCTTCAAGTAGCATATCCAAGCAGCATCTCCAAGTAGCATCGCATAGCATAACCCTACCCGGCGATCCTCTCCTCGTCGCCCTGCGGAAAAGCGATCACCGGGTTGTATGTGGAACTTGGAAGGGTGTGTTTTATTAAGTATCCGGTTCTAGTTGTCATAAGGTCAAGGTACAACTCCAAGTCGTCCTGTTACCGAAGATCACGGCTATTCGAATAGATTAACTTCCCTGCAGGGGTGCACCACATAGCCCAACACGCTCGATCCCATTTGGCCGGACACACTTTCCTGGGTCATGCCCGGCCTCAGAAGATCAACACGTCGCAGCCCCACCTAGGCAAAACAGAGAGGCCAGCACGCCGGTCTAAACCTAAGCGCGCAGGGGTCTGGGCCCATCGCCCTGAGCACACCTGCACGTTGCGTACGCGGCCGGTGAGCAGACCTAGCAACCTCCATTACAAAGGAAGTTGCGTTAACGCAGTCCAACCCGGCGCGCGCCGCTCCGTCGCTGACGTCTGAAGTGCTTCGGCTGATACCACGACGTCGGGATACCCATAACTACTCCCACGTAGATGGTTAGTGCGTATAGGCTCGTAGCCAGACTCAGATCAAATACCAAGATCTCGTTAAGCGTGTTAAGTATCCGCGAACGCCGAACAGGGCCAGGCCCACCTGTCTCCTAGGTGGTCTCAACCTGCCCTGCCGCTCCGCCACAAAGTAACAGTCGGGGGCCGTCGGGAACCCAGGCCCACCACTACCTGGATGGAGCCACCTGCCCCTTCAGCCCCCAACTCCGAATAGTATCACAGGTAATGTAACAGTGTAAAGTATATAGTATATGCCCGTGATCACCTCCCGAAGTGATCACAGCCCAGTAGTATAGCATGGCAGACTGACAAGAATGTAGGGCCAATGATGATAAACTAGCATCCTATACTAAGCATTTAGGATTGCAGGTAAGGTATCAACAGATGTAGCGACAATGTCAGGCTATGCATCAGAATAGGATTAGCGAAAGCAGTAACATGCTACACTACTCTAATGCAAGCAGTATAGAGAAGAGTAGGCGATATCTGGTGATCAAGGGGGGGGGCTTGCCTGGTTGCTCTGGCAAGAGAGAGGGGTCGTCAACTCCGTAGTCGAACTGGTCAGCAGCAGCGTCGGTCTCGTAGTCTACCGGAGAGAAGAGGGGGAAGAAATAATGAATACAGAGCAAACAAAGCATCACAAAATATAACAAGGCAATACGCGGTGTTCGGTGTGCCCTAACGCGGTAGTAGGTAATACCGGTGAAGGGGGGAAAACATCCGGGAAAGTATTCCCGGTGTTTCGTGTTTTCGGGTAGAGGAGCCGGAGGGGGAAAGTTGCGGGTTCGATAGGTTAGGGGGGTGTGGCGGACGAACGGACTGCGTATCCGGAATCGTCTCGTCGTTCTGAGCAACTTTCATGTTGAAATTATTTTAATCCGGATTACGGATTAAAAGATATGATTTATAAAAGATTTTATTAATTTCTGGAATTTTAATTAATTATTTAATTAATTTCGAAATTGCATTTATGACATCAGCATGATGTCATGCTGACATCATCAGTCAACAGGGTTGACTAAGTCAACCCGGACAGGTGGGTCCCGCATGTCATTCACTATTAACTTATTAACCTAATCAAAGTTTAACTAACCTTAGTTAATTAAGTTAATTAATGATTAGTGTTAATTAATTCAGAATTAATTAGTTTAATTAATTACCCAATTAATTTAACTAATGATTAGGGTTAATTAATCCGGAATTAACTAGATTAATTAATTGCTTAATTAATTAATTAATTAATTAATTAGCTAATTAATTTAATTCATTTCTATTTCCATTTTAGCTTCTGTTTTTATTTAAAACGTTCTTTGTTTTTTGTTTTTTTTTGTTTTTTTTTATTTGGGGGTGGGGGTGGGGCCCCCACGTCAGTGGCCTGAGGCCAAACGGGCGGTGGGTGCGGGCGACGCGGGCGTTGCCCGAATCGGGCACGAACCAGGGCCGGTCGGGGCGCGACCCAGGGGCGGATCGGGGGCGCCCGAGGCACGGGGCCGGCGCGGCCGAGGCCACGACGCGGCCGCCGGCGGCGAGCGACGCCGGCGAGTCGGGGAGGGCGAACGGGGTGGGGGCTCGGGCCGGGGCCGAGCGTCGTGCGCGGGGGGGGGGGGGGAACGAGGCCTCGGTCGGGGGGGGGGGAGCGAGGGGCTCGGGCCGAGCCGGCGACGGGGCCGGTCGGGGGCCACGGCGACGAGCGGGAGGGAGCCGGAGGGGGGCGTCGGTGCGGCGCAGAGGCCGGAACCGACGCCGACGGGGGAGGGGGAAGAGAGGGGGCGAGAGGGGAGCCTCACAGGGGGAGGCAGGGGCTCGGCCGGTGGGCTCGATGGGGGGCGGGGAAGACCGTTGGGGAGGGGGTCGGGGGAGCGCGCCGGCGACGGGGCGGCGAGGCCGAGCCGCGGCGGCGGAGGCCGCGCGGGCTCGGGGGGGCGACGGAGGGGAGGGAGGGGAGCCTCCGGGCGGCGTCGGAGGAGGAGGGGAGGCCCGGGGCCGCGGTGGGCGGCGGGGGTCGGCGGCGAGGTGGGAGTGGCGCGGCGGGGTGGTCCGGTCGGGGGGGGTGGTCTCCGCCCCCGATCCGATCGGGGAGAGGAGAGGGGCGAGGGGGCGCGGGGGGGGGGGGAGTGCGGTCGGTGGCTAGGGTTAGCCGCAGGGGTGGGGGGGGGGTTATGCGGCCGGCGGCTGGGCCGGTGGGTCGGCCCATGGGGGGGGGAGGGGAATGGGCCGAAAGGGGGAGTGGGGAGGGGGCCGGCTGGCTGGGCCAGGGGGGGGGGGTTATCCCCCTCTCTTTTATTTTGCTTTTCATTTATTATTTTCTTTTTCTGTTATTGGTTTATTTAAAATGCTCTGGCATTTTGTAAAAATTATTGCACCCCACCAATATTAGGTTAGTTATTTTAGAAAACCCCGGAACATTTTAGAACTTATTTTCGGAACTCGTTATCATTTGTTTTAGTTTTAAATTTTGTTTTAGGACGGGTCCGAATTAACGAGAGGTTATTTAACCGAACCGGGACGATTACTGTAGCATAACCACCCGGGCGTTACACTACTTATCTGTTCTATGGCTGCCCATCTATTTCAGAACATGCAGGAAATGGGCGCTCTAAGCGCAGGATGTTCCAACAAATTTTTTCTTCAGTTCATGCAAATTGGGCCATATGAACTAGGCTGTGCTACTGTTATTTACTTGCTTGAGGACTATTTCAGACAAGTTAATCTTGAGCTACGAGGGGAATGGCCACTGCTAGTAAAAGCTAATTTCCGCGAGCTGTGTTCATTCAGGCAGTTTGATTCAGATTCTACATTATGCTTGTTCCCTTGGAATCCAGGGGGTTATTTGTTCAGAATAACCACAGGGTTTCTTACTTCTAGTAGCGGTTCACAATGGCATGTTATGTGTATCATTGCGGAGTCCAGCCAGCGCTTCTCTCAGATTGCAAAAAGTGATTGCTTGTTTCCAATTTGTCTGAAGGTGATGATGTGGTGCTTGGTTCTACTATCTTCTGCTGACATTGATTATGAGCTGCGGCATCGACCAGATCAAACAAAAGATCGTGGTGTGCTTGCGAAGTTCAGAATATTGCATATTTTTCTAGTTCCTTCAGTCAAGCTGCAACCATGGCCTTCCTGCAGATATACATTCACACATTTTGAGCAGCAGTTCTTTCCCCAGTTACCTTTTCCTAGGACTGACAAAATGCCAGACACAAGGCAACACATGAACATTTCAGTACAGTGGCAGCACCTGGACATTATGCTAGTTCTGGACCAGCACCTCGACATTCCGAATTCGCGGCTTGATGTTTCTAACAATTGTTGCTCTTTGTTGTGGCTCGGTTCAGATTATGTGCTCAATTATGCTATGGATGTGATTGGGTCTGACCAGGGCATCTACCTGTTGGACATATCTTGGGATCCTGGAGGGATGGCATGGCCGTTGTTACCCGAATTGGCTCAGTTAGTGGTCTTCGAAGGAGGAAAGTGTGTCATCATCTTAACTGCGGCCTACCTCGTCCATGCCACTACATTTCATTTCGGCTACTACATGGACTCCGATGGATTCAAGGTACAACAAGTTTTGTGGGATCAAGGTGGTGTGAGCCTTTCAAGTCTTATACATCCTCCGGGGGGGCCTACCTTGGCCACAACTACTGCTGCGACCTCGTCGAAATCCACCCCGGCTTCGGCTACCACCGTTGACTACGAACGCTTCTTCAAGCTCGTTCAAGTCCACCTCAACAATGGTTACTACTGCGACAACTACCATGGCGACTCCAACATGATTGATGATCTTCAAGCACCGTGGGATCCTGGCGAGCTCTTCAGGACAGCGGCTTGGGGGCAAGCCGCATTTCAAGGAGGGGGGATGTTAGGAGCCCTCCTAACCGGCCAGCCCATCCGTGGACAGCATATGGGCTGGGCTGGGCTGTGCACACGTTGAATCGTTGCCAGCTATAAGTAAGTGGAGAGGAGGCAACGAGGAGGGTATCCAGTGGATCACGAACGGCGGCGGCGGCTTCCTTTCCTTCTTCTTTCTCTCGCTCTCCATTCCTGTACTCTAGCCAGAGCTTGTAATTCGCACTTATATCTCGAATTCCCCTGTGCATGTAATAGATCGAGAGAGTATCTACCAGTACCCTAACAGCACTCCTCTCCCAGCTGCACTTGACTTGAGCTCTCGATGCGCAAGGGTGAGAACTTGAGATCGATGGGTCTAATTCCGTGACACGGGCAATGCTAGTTAACTGTATATACGATTCTGACTAGCTAACTGCTACACGATCGAATATCAAGCAATGGAATTATATAATACACGATCGAGTATCAAGCAACTACAATTCTAAATAGGACAGTCTTCTCATCAAATAAATAAAAACAATTAGCTGTAGTTATGATTTGTGCTTATCTACTCGGATTTATTCTGTATTTCAAAAAGGACGAAGATCAAGGCTTCTGCATCCACGCTGCTATTTCAAAAAAATTCCATACGATCCAGAAAAGGGTTAGGTTTCACTATCATGGATATAACGGAACAAACAAAACAAAATAAGTATCCTGGTGCAAAAGATCCAGACTGTTATTTTATAGTGATGAAGTATTTAGAAGCGACTATAAAAATGGGAGCGCCTATATATCGATCCAGCTTGAGAGAAAGCCTCGAATGAGGATTTCATTTCAAATTTCTGGTCACAAAATTGGTTTAACGTGTGGGGAAGATGCTGAAGTCTGTTTTCTTTCTTTTTAATGTGATGTTTTAGTGGGCTTTTCTGGATGATGTTATTTTGTGTTATCTGCTAATCAACCAAAACTTATGTGAGGAAGGTTTTTTGCTTTCATGACCACATGTACTGATATTGTTTCTATTCTACAATGTCACATGTCGGCGCTTCTTTGTTTAGATGGTGAGAGGGCGCACAGGACCAATGTGTTGTTATAGGTTGGTTTTGCCGATTAATTTGAAAAATCGTTGACCAACCAAGATCATGGATCAAATCAAAAATTGAATAGTACCTCAACTGAATGAGAAAGCTCGCTAAGAAATAGTTGACCCTGTCAAAATCATGAACGAAATCCAAAAGTGAACACCTCAACTGAACGAGAGGGCTCCAAATTAGGAAGCATAGTGAATTAGATGATTATAGATACCAAACCAAAATACCATGTGGACTTGATGGTAGATGGCATACTATAATGCACCATGAAAACCAGATGAAACGGGTGTGGAACGCGTTTGGTTTTGAAGCAAACTTTTTAAATACATAGTGTTTATGTTCTTCTACCAAAATTTCACTGTTTCATCATGTTGATATTTATGCAGGGCACGAGATCAATGTCCTATGGTGTACATCCTTTTATAATGTTCCGTTGGGCGATCTTTCGAAATATGGAAGCCTTTTTTTTTAACACAGGCAAAAGCTTTACCAGTTATATTAATTAAGATTGTTGCCCAGTTAATTACAGAAAACCGAGCAAAACCCAATACATCTATCAAAGGTCAAGCCCACTCCAAACATCAAAACTCAACAAGGCCAACCCCACTCCCGTCGACAACATGTCAAACACTGCAACAGACGCCAACAACACAAACACATACCAAGGGGAGGCCCCGCTCCACCAACATGCCGCCCTCCACCTCCGCCAGACAGTATAGTCATGACTGCTATGGGAGGAGCAGACCCGGGACTTTCCAGCAAAGGTGAAGAGGCATGCACTCCACAAGATCCCAGCACCAATTGCAGTGATCGACATGCGCTGACGATACATCGACAGCAAGCTCATCACCCGCACAACACAAGGCCGGTGCCCTCGAAGTTATCCTTGTTTCGACTCCAAGGATAGTTATGGTAACAGACTCCATGGATGCATCAGACCAGTAGTTTAAACTCAATTTCATTACTCTGTTTCACTCGTACAAAGAACCAGTGCAACAAATGAAAGGCGCCGCATGTAGCTTGTGCAGTAACAACTACAGGTACTGCCACAAGCCATACAACCATCAACGTTGTCTGTGCTCTCGCTCACTGAGCAGATCATCCATGTTGGTGCGATGTATCTAAAATGCCTTCATGTATCTTCTGTAGAATATTTGTCCAGAAAAACACTAACCCTGCGGAAAATAACAACCAACTCAGGACAAGATTTTTTTTTTTGTAAGGTGAGCCAGTATGATAGTGTTCACAAGAACATTGTAACCAATAGTGCACCTTGACCAAGCCAAACTGGGAATTACCAGAGCACATGAACTTCAAAACGAAAGCCATGTCACATCATCTATCACCATACATTGTCCTAACGAAATTGAGATATATTTAACTCTTTGTTATTCGATATTTTGGGTTATTTGGCACCATATGTACCTTCCGCAGAGAATGTGACCAATATTTAAATAGATGCTTCAACAGCAACATATTTTGGTGTTCTATAAAAAAAAATTGATAGTGGAGCTTCCCTGGCATTTCTTTTGTTAACCCATCTTTTCTCATTCAGGATCCAAGCAGGTCTGGAAAAAACTGTTTCAAAAGTTTTGATGTGCAAATTCACAGTTGTTCACATTTCAATGTAATGAGGTTATGAGCAAACAGTGCAAAGTCCGATGTGTAAATGTTATAACATTTTCAAGCACACTGAGATAACTATGAGTAAATATACAGCTCCATGTGCAATGATTTTGATATCTTCACATGTAACAATAAAATGAGAAAACAGTACAAGTTCCACATGCAGGGATGTTATTACCTCTGCAAACATGTTTCTACTCTGCAAGATCAGAGTCATCATCGGCATATTTAGGAGCTGCGTTTCTAGGCAGGAATTCTTCGTCAGGATAAGTATCTGTGAATAACTGCAAGAAAAACAATGAAAGGAATTTATAAGATGAAGGGCAGATGGTTGCATGTGCCTTTTCTGTGTTCACATCTCATTATGCTCGACAGAGCTAGAGACATTATCAAGTAAATGAAGAGCTAATCTCCAAGCCTACATCAGACACAACGAAATTAACAACTAGACGAATTCACTCCAGCACTATATAGGTATACTAGTTACTCTTTCTTCAATGCAAACACCGTAATAAAGCACTCGCTATTGACATGTACAATTCAGTTCTGAAGCCTCCATGATGAGCCAGAATCCTGGCCTGTATCTCCTGCAAGTACAGAAATAAGAATAAAATTTACCAACACATAACGAACGCAATACCTGTTTTGTTGATTCCAGTATATCTCTGTAGTCCAGGTTTTCATCAGGCATGGGGCATGACAATACAGTACCAGATGTTCCCTGATAGTGGAAGACGGGACAATGGATGTCTTAATACAAATACATACAGTATATGACATCTTAACAGCACATATTTTTACTAGTGTTGAAAATGATCAAACAAATGCACCTGTGTGATCTCTTGAACATACACACAACTCCAGATTAGCACTGGCTTTGTATCCTCGATGTTTTTGCTGGTTGTCTCCAAATGGCCTTCTGAATCATCTGAAGCCTGAGTACTGAAAAGAACCTCCATAGCCTTGTTTATGTACTGCTTTCCCGTAAAGGCATCGGTGCAGGGAGTAGACAGATATATCATGAACCTGCAAGGTGGAGATCAGCTTGTAAGCAAAGTTGCCTGCCTATATGGTGACAATTTCAAATGCAGTTGTTCCTATGCCAGATGCAGAAAAGTAAACACTAACACTGCATACGTAACTTACATTCCAGGAGGGCATACTGCTACATTGCTGCTCAGCTGAAGCGCCCGAACAGCTGTAGCTTGCTGCTCTTGTAATGCTAAAATGAAGGAAACAAATGAGAAGCAAATCACTTATTCAAGCAATACAAACATTAACAGAGGAGAAATAACTGTCCTCACATTTTGGGGGGAAAACAACCAGAACATTTGATGAAGCCTCTTTTATGGAGCTGCTGATTATGCATACTCCCCTGGCAACTTTTCTCGTCAAGTTTGAGTCTGAAGCATCAGCTGGCATGTCCAATGAAGGAATTTTGTATGAGGGACCTAGTATCAACTGCTGGCACAAAATATCCTGACCAGAAGCCAATCTGGTGCCTATATAACGCTTCTTTTCCTGAACAAGAGAATGTTGATTGTTGGGTGCTATTCACAGATTACAAAATTGATCGTGCAGATCCCTAACTAAAGCATGCAACATCACTCAGAGGCAAATAAACACTGAAAATGATCGCTGATCTACTGATTCTGGGAATCGACCTAATGCATTCAAATATATTAAATGAGTCAGTATCATTCTTATCCTGAGCGGAAAAAAAATATCCCTTGCATGTACTTGAAATCAGGCTCTCCCTGACTGCTTTGCAGATTGGACAAACACTTTGGCAGAACTGTTCTTGTTGAGCTCAGGACTGAGATGCATAACCATGGTGGTTGCCAACAAATTTTCACCATCTAAAGATGCAAAAAAATGAATTTTGCAGATTGTTTTATCTTTTTCCAGACTTTGATAGTACAGGAGAACCTAATTATGGTAACACTGCATCTTTTCCCTCTTGAAGCAGCAGCAGCAGCAGCAGCAGGTAATTTTGCCAACTCTCTCTACTCTATCTTTGCTGGATCAAGTGGGTGTCATAGAATCCTATGCCGATTTGCAATTTGTTGGTACACATTTGAAGATGACAGTAAAATCTATAATGAAAATATATAAATACTGAGCAACAAAAAGGAAAGATTATATTGTACAATTGACTATATCAGACAGACAAACATTGGCACGAACACGTCCAGCATAGAGCTTAAATTTTATCATACCTGGTCCATGAGAAGGGCTGTGACTGGCATCCTCAACACCTGATTGACAGAAGAGAGATATACCAGAGTCTAAGTATCAAAGAGTCACAAAAAAGACAATATAATTGGCCATGTTCTGGTTTAAAAGGGCAGGTCATTCCAGCAGAGAGGTGCTAAACCCTTGGCCTACCACATCATCACTATCATCACGTTCCAGTAGTATATGTAAGATTTATCAAAAAGAAAAATAACATAGCTGAGAATAACATCTTACATATAGGGCACCCTTAACAGCAGCAAAGCGACAGAAAGCTTGCGGTAGCTCGCCATGCCCATACATAGGATAAATGAAAGCACCTTGGGCATTAGCAAACCTGTTAAAGATAAAATGAGCACATATAGAAAATTTAGACCACAGCAAGTCACATATAAAATCACCACATGTTAGACATCTCTTAAGCTACACCAGACTAAACAGATTACCCAACAAAGGTATATACATCATAGAAGATATGTCTTCTCAAAAGAGTACCAAAAAAGGATCGAGTGAGCAAAGTGACCTCCCAATGGACGAGGAATAAAGAGCTAGGGTCTTGATTCCATCTCTCGTCGTTAGCAATTTCTCGCATGAGTCTGCAGCATCTTGATCATAATCTGCCATGGCTATTGCATATAGCACAACCCTAGAAACAAGACACAAAAGCCTAAATCAGTCAAATTGCTAAAAAAATAGAGTACACTATTACACTTGAGCATGCTCTTACGCTCTAATCTTGGGTTGAAGCTGCTGTTTCTTGAGGAATTCGATGAAGGGGAGGTCCAAGTCCTCCTCGGATATCTTACCAGAGGCTTCGCCCTCCCCATCCTTATCACCAGAAGACGATGCGGCAATGTGTGACTGGACAAGCTTGAAGAATCTGAACAAGAGGGTCTTCTCCTTAAGATTATCCCTAAGATTAAGCTTCTCCTTTGACCGATGTGTGCTGTCCATGAAGATGGCCTGCCTAGAGTCTGGCACCGGGCAGAGCGCACCATCCCAGTAGATGAGGCTACCCCCTTCCACGCTCTTGAACTCCACATGGTGGCTTCCTCCTGACCTCAGAAGAAGGTCCACGGCCTCGTCGGCGCAGTACAGCACCCTGGGACCCACCAGGTCGACCGTGAAGCGCCTGGACGGTTCGGGAACCGTCCCCGAGGTCTCAACCTCCGAGTACAGACTGCGGCGCTCGAGATCGACGGCGGTGTATGCGGCGGTGGCGGACGAGGAGGCTGTGGTTGAGGGAGGACAAGGGGTGGAGGAGTTGGGGGAGAGGATGGAGGGGACGGAAGGGAGCGGGATGGAGGAGTAGAAGGAGCCGTAGAAGGGGTCGGGGTCGACGTGGAGGACGGTCTTCCCGGCGGCCGCGCAGGCAGCGGCGAGGATGGACTCCGGGAGGCCGGTGCCGCAGAGGACCACGTCGAAAGAGGTTGGGTCGATGGTTGGGTAGTCGTCCATGGAACCGCCGGCGACGGAGGCGTCAGCCATGGTCAGCGGCGAATCTCAAAATCAGGTGGAGACGGAAAATTCACAAGATCTAGTGCGTGGAAGAAAGCAAGCGCGCCACCTGCGCATTCACGCAAACACGTTGGAGGCACAGCTCAGTGGCAAGATCATACTTGTTTCCAGCTGCTGGCGAGGCACCCTGCTGCTGCCAGCCACGCTACAAACTGTGGGAGGGGCGCGAGAGCGAGAAGACCGTACAGAGTCTGTTGGTTTGGGAAGGCGAGAGATCGCCGCGAGTTCGATTTGGGTTTTGGGAGGAAGGCGACGCAGATGCTTTTCTTTCCCCGGTATAATGCTAGCCGGTATAGGTAAAGGTTCTCTGGGAAGAAACTCACAGCGAACGCCTCGCAGCTGTTTGATCAAGATCAAATGATGGCAGTTTTTCAAAAGAAAATGTCTTCTCTATGAAGAATTGACATGCTAAGTGACAGTTTTATTCATCTTCTTGGGAGAGTAATAAAGCGACTCGAAGATTTGGTGAGAAAAATTTCGGTGGACGGCAAAGAAACTTTATTGGAAGTTGTTATCCAGTCTCTCCTTAATTTTGCTATGGCATTTTTTAATATTCTCAAAAAGATTTGTTATCTCATAACAAATGAAATGTCTAGCTTTTGGTGGAGAGATACTGTAGAACAAAAGAGAATATATTGATGGGCGTGTTGGAAAATATGTGCACCGAAAAAGAATAGAGGCATGTGGTTTAGAGTTTTGCATGCATTTAGTCTCGCTATGTTAGCAAAGCAAAGTTGGAGGTTGATCATAAAACCAAATTCTTTGTGTGCAACTGTTATCAGAACTAAGTATTACCCCGATGGAATTACTGAAAGCGGGTCCGAAAGAGTGATCCTCTTTTACTTGGTAGAGCATAATAGTTGGGCTACGCACGTTTATGAAAGGACGCATGTGGAGAGTTGGTACTGAAGCAAATGTCAACATATGGGAGGACCATCGGATGCCTAGCAGTCCGAATAGGAAAGTAATAAATGTAAAAATCCAAAAACTTCTACAAAATGTAGATGATTTAATTGATCCCTGTACAGGATAGTGGGATGAGGCTCTGATTAGAGATAATTTTATTTAGGTGGATGCGGAAAGAATTAAAAAAACCTTGAGCAAGAACATGACTGAAGATTTTGTGGCATGGCGATATACAAAGTCGTGCTCATTCTCAGTCCGATCAACTTACTATATATGTTGAATGGGAACATCAATTTGGTGCTCAAACTAGGCGGGGTGGTGGCCAAGGAGCTATGAATGCAAACCTGGTATGGATATTTTGTGGAAGTTACAAATTTCAAGCAAGGTGAAATTTTTTGCATGGCGTGCTTTACATGGTATTGTCTCAGGGATGTCGATGTTAGCAAACAGACACATCAAGGTACAGCCTCAATGCCCAGTATGCAAGCAAGGGTTGGAAGATATGCTACGTATGATGTTTGCATGTGAAAGAGCAAAATAAGTATGAAAGAAACTCGGGTTACATGAAACAATAGGCAAAGTCATTCATATTGACATGCAAGCAAGGGTTGGAAGATATGTTGCGTATGATGTTTGCATGTGAAAGAGCAAAAGAAGTATGAAAGAAACTCGGGTTACATGAAACAATAGGCAAAGTCATTCATATTGACAGGTTGGGTAGTGTGATCGTTGAAGAATTACTCATGCGGCCGGGGAGACAGACACCTGTTCTCGGTAGGTTGGGATTCTGAGTATTTGGTGTTCGGGGCATGGTATATATGGTGGCAGCGACGAGAATTTGTTAAGGGCAAGAACGTTCAGAAACCAATAAAGTTGTGTGGATGAAACCTCCTGTCAATTCTTATAAATAAAATATTAATGCCGCTTTTTTGAAGATGGAACAGGTGCAGCAGCGGCAATACTTCGAAATAGCCAAGAAGAGGCTCTTGCAGGAGCATCCTGGTTGTTGCATCATCTTCTTAATGCAACAACAATGGAAGCAATGGCTATTCAGCGAGAACTAGAGTTCGTTGAAGGATTTGGATGTCAACAAGTCGTTGTTGAATCCGATTAGTTGTAAGTTATTTAAGCATGCAATGGTGTGATCGAGATTTGGAACCCCTATACTGTTATTTCAGCTAATTGTTTTCAAAAAGCATACTATATTGGTGCGCTATCCTTCGCTCATTATCCTAGAAAAGCTAATAGATTGGCGCACAACCTTATTAGACATAGTTTCAATTTAAATTCTACTTTTATTTGGGATGGTGATCCTTCTAGCTTTTTTACTTTCGGACATTGTGGATGATGTAACTTTGATTTGATTTTAATAAGTGCACCAAGTGGCTTTCCCCTAAAAAAATGCCATGGAAAACGTTCGCAAATGCTAACCCCAAGCGAAGGTTTGCCACCAAAGGTGGTCCCTTTTTTGAATCAAGAGCTTTTATTAATTAATTAGTGGGCTTACAATCATTCTGCAGGCAAACAACTAAAAACTAGGTATAAAATTGTTTCAAATACATCTTCTACTAGCAGAAGCCTGCTTGGCACAAAGATGTGCCCCTTCATTAGCCTCACGTATAATGAAGTTCACTTTGAAAAAAAATTCAAGTTGCCACGAAGCTCTTCAATCTCTTTGAGAATCGATGCAATTTTAGTTCAACCCTGATCCCAACCCCTCCACAATTTTAGCACTTCACTCGCATCAATTTCTACCGTGATGTTGCCAAGACCTACTCCCTCCGTTCCAAATTACTTATCGCGGGTATGGATGTATCTAGATATATTTTAATTATAGATATATTCATTTTTGCGACGAGTAATTTGGAACAGAAGGAGTAGATCACAAGAGAGCTTGATTCCGCCTTTGATAGCAAGAGCCTCCATGATTAAAGAATTGGCAGCTTGACCATACCATAACGCTTGGCCTCTGATCAAGGATGTAGCATGGCCTCGTAAGACCAGTATCGTAGCTTTCTATTTTGATGTCGACATAAAGCTAGCATGACTTTGATATAAACTCCAATATAAGCACTAACACCATGGAATTGACCATCTCAGGAATTTGTCACTCTTCAAATAAATTCCTCACTTCCTCACACACACACACACACATATATATAGGGTCGCGCTATTCGTCACCCTAGGTGAGGAATAGTTATTCTTCACCCCCTCTCTATTTTGAAATCAATGCATCATATTTTTAGATTTCATAAATTTTGTCTTATGCCATACTAAAAAGAGAACGTAAGAAAATATATACTCCCCGTAAAAAATATTTTATGTTACGTAAAGTTACGAACGAAAAACATGCATAAAATGTGATATTTTTGGTCTTATAACCTATTTTCTTGTTTTCTTATACCAAATTTTACGTAATGAATCAATATGAATGTAACTATTTAAATTCCAAATGTAATTTATTTATGAAGCGATTGTAAAATTACCTCGGTTGAAGAATAACTTATTCTACACCCGGGGTGATGAATAGTAACTATATAAATATTATTCTGATCACGGGATCAGAATAATATTCTGATCACAACCTGAACTGCCTAAGTAATGCGTCTGGACTTCCCTCTGTATGAACCCGACCTTCGCGCTATCTTCGCAACCGTGGCTTCCCCCGTGAATTATTCTGTTCAGTCGTGTTCTATATGATGTTAGTGTAATCTAGGAACGTTTTTAGCAACTAAATACCGGTTTTAAATAGGAATCTCGCTCATTGTCGAATTTTGCTCTCGACTCATGATGAAATTGCGTTTTTGCAATTTTACTGCCTCAGTTGTTCGACCTGAACTTCTCTCAGTGCTAGGTTGAACTTCCGCCAACATCG
The DNA here is from genome assembly GCF_018294505.1 of Triticum aestivum. Lineage (NCBI taxonomy): Eukaryota > Viridiplantae > Streptophyta > Magnoliopsida > Poales > Poaceae > Triticum > Triticum aestivum. The sequence goes on from NC_057800.1 coordinate 229,858,971, forward strand.
CCCAAACGGGGCTTGCGATATACCGTTGGAAAGCTATGGACATCAGTATCATGGCCCAAGTTAAATTTTTGGCAAAATATAAGCGATTTAAGATCAATTTTGAAAACCGTTTTTTCTTCATACAATAAATGTGAATCGTATTTTCGATCGCTTTTTTAAACCATTTATCGGAATGAGGCAAATAATATGGCATTGGAAAGCTGTTGCAAAACCGCTCCTTCCACATGTTGAAAGTTTTCTCTAATTCCCTATGAATAAAGAGTAATTCGGAAAATCGTAGAATTTCACAAACGAAACATACGAGTTTGTATTTTCGATGCCATTTCTAAACGGCTAAGCCAATTGAGGCAAATAATATGGCGTTGGAAAGCTTATGAAAATGCGCTAATTTTTCATGTTAAAAGTTTTTTTCTAATTTTGAACGGTTTAAAAGTAATTTAGAAAATGATACAAGTTCCATCGAGTACGTATTTTTGAGCTAATTTTTTAACCGTGTGTCCAAATGCAGCAAATGATATGCCGTTGGAAAGCTTGATAAAATGCGGAACTTTTTTGTATATATTGTTTCTCCCAATTCCTTACGGTTTTAAGTCAATTTTGTAAATGGCTAAAAACGTATTTTCTCCGTAATTCCTACAAACTTTATCGAAATGAGGCAAATAATATACCGCTGAAAAGCTACGAAAAATGCGAAACTTTTCCATGTTGATGGTTTTCTCTGATTCCTAGCCGTTTTCCTGTAATTTTGAAAATGGCGAGATCATTCGTTCTGCCTTTATCACGAAACAGATTCTTCAAAAATGCACCGCGTGAAGAACCTGAACTTCTCGGCGCGTGTACCTGAATTTCACTCTGTTTTTCACGTGATTTTTTTGCTCGTAACTCTCCATCCACTGCTCGTAGCTCTCCATCCACTCACCGGAATTGAGCAAGTGATATACCAGTGGAAAGCTGCTGTAAGCACACAACTTTCCCGTGTTGATCGTTTTTTCATACTCGCGATGATTTTAAAAGTTTTTTTCATCTGAAATTCATTCAGCGTAGTAGTTGAACTTCGTGATGTTTTCACGTTGGACTTCTGTGACGTACTTTCATTTGTAATTATCTCATTCATTCGTCAGTGTTACACAAATGATATTCCTTTTTTACAAACCTCTCTCACAAATATTTTTTTAACTTTCTCCAACCGAGGACTTGAACTTATAACAACAAAAAATTTGGATCTTGCCTTTTTATTCATTTTTCTCATATTAAACACACCATGTAGTACAAGAACTTTTTCCATTTTTATAATTCGAATTTTTTATTTTCTTTTTGAAATCAAATTGCTCCCAAAATTTATTTTTGGATTGAGAGAATTATTTTAAAAGGCAAAAAACAATTTCTTTTTTGTGTTTACGAACATGGAAATACCAGGTGAACCTCTCTCACAAGAATTTTTGTACTTCCCCGGAGAAAGCACTTGAACTTCTTTCAACAAACCTTTTAAGCTTTTATTTTTCTATACTTTTTTTTCACCTGAAATGCATTCCTTGCAGTACTTGAACTTCTCGTTGTTTTCACTATGAACTTCTATCGCATGTTTGTGTATACGTCGAATTACATGCAATTGAAGGTGGGACGTCATTTTTTGCCATTTTAAAATATGTAATTGGAGGCCGGGTGTCCCACAATATAAATTGTGAACCGTGCACGGAGGAGCACGTGAACTTCTTGCAACAAACCTTTTAAGCTCTTTCTTTTCTATTATTATATTCTTATCTGAAACCCGTTCCGTGTAGTAGTTGAATTTTTTGCTGTTTTCACCTTGAACTTCGGTCATGTATTTTTGTTCAACCTTTCTCACAAGAATTTTTGAACTTTTTTGGGCCGAGCACTTGAACTTCTAGAAACAAAACTTTTAGCCTTTGCTTTTTCATTCTTTTTGTTCATACAAAATGCACACCGTGTAGTACGTGAACTTCTGGGAATTATCAATCTGAACTTCTCTCGGTTACGTGAAAATATCTGAGTTTTTTATGAATTTCAATTTGAATTCCTTAATCTTTTTTATGAATTTTTAAGCGCACAATTTTTAAAAGTTGAACTTCTTGTTATTTTATTTTTAAACTTCTTGCTTCCATTTTTTAATAACGAGAAAAATCTTAGTTTTCTATAATCATCGAACTTCTCTATCTTTTTAATATGGACTTCCTGGTTTTATTTCTTAATTCTTTTTTATGAATAAAAATATTTCAAGACACCAAAACAACATTTGTGTGTGTGTTTTTGCATTGATTTGCACATCAAACCGCATCATCTTTAGAAATTAAACTTCTCCTTTTATTTTTGTTTTCTTTCAACATTGTTTAGCACGTCGAACTGCGTCATCTTTAGAAATTGAACTTATCCTTTCTTTTTGTTTTCTTGCATGTTTAAATTTATTTTGAACTTGTTGAGATAACACACTTGACCTTCTCGAACACAACATTTTGACCTTCGCAAAACATAAATTAAACCCAAACTTTTGACCTACACAACATGTACAATTTTCTCCACCTTTTCAAGAATAAACGCTGAATCACCCCGTTAGTTTGACATGAACTTCTGCTGAACATTTTCAAACGTCAGTTGCCATTTTTCTTTTTCAAAAGCACATCGAGCTTTTTATTCTGTGGCAAGTAGCACAATCATTTTTTTGTTCCTGTAGAAAATCATTTGTGTTCGTCCTGCCACTAGTTTTTCACTTGACCTGCCGTGAACATTTTGTTTGACCTGCACATGGCGCAATCCAGGAGGAGCCAAAAATCAACATGTGCCGGCACGGCTCAAAAGCACGCATGGAGGATTGACATTGCATCTGCCACGCTGGGCAGTGTCATTTCGACCTGTTGAACACTAACCGAAGGAGGAACCTCCCGTTGCCTCTTAGTTGCTCCTGGATGAGCCACCTAACTGTAGGTCGAGTTCTCCTTGAGCTGCATGCCCAGTCCTCCATGAACTTCGACAACAAGAAGGCCGCCCGCATGGACCAGTGCTCGCGCAACAATGAGTGTTCCACTGGCGGCGGTTTCTTGGGTGGATTGCAGGCGGGGGCCATGGAGCACGGGGATGTTGGGTCCCGACGGCGCGCGGGTGTGCAGGGGTCCGACGACGCATTTAGTGCGGGGGGTAGGTCGCGGACGGATCAAGGGGGTGGTGCCACGGGCGGAATCAGGGGGAGGAGGTGCCGCCGCCGGTGGATCCAGGGGGATGCATGATCACTAGTGATACTTTCTTCCATTTGTTCTCGTTAGAACTTCATCTTTTTAATGATGAACTGCTCGTGTAATTTTTACATGGTTTTTTTCATGTGTTTTGAAGTGAGAGACAGAATGAAATCTACTTGTTGATCTCACTGAAGTTTTTGATTTGTTTGAATGTTATTTTTCTTCTTTATTGTCAAGTATTTTCGTATTTTAAACTTTAAGCATTCTTGTTTTTTGACTCGTGAACCTCTTGTCAGTTTTGTTAACTCTCTTTCCTTTTTTGTTGAACCTTTTTTCGCAAATACCCGTTGTTTGTCCAAATGGACCCCTCATCTTTTTTAAAGGATTTTTTATGCTCTTAACTCTATGTGTTTTGTATAAATGAGCACCTTGATAATAATGTATTCTATGTTTTTACGCAAACTTTTTTCTAGTACACGTACATGACCTTCTCCCATATATTTATTTTATCAATTTTTTCAAGATAGAAATAGTGATGCAAAATAGGACGAGTAATGTAGGCGGTTCTACACCACCGTGTAATGAAGTTTTTTCATCCTGAAGGGTGATACGTCTCCAACGTATCTATAATTTTTGATTGTTCCATGCTATTATATTATCAACCTTGGATGTTTTATATGCATTTATATGCTTTTTTATATGATTTTTGGGACTAACCTATTAACCAAGAGCCCAGTGCCGGTTTTTGTTTTTTTCCTTGTTTTAGAATATCGCAGAAAAGGAAAATCAAACGGAGTCCAATTGACCTAAAACTTCACGGAACTTATTTTTGGACCAGAAGAAGCCCACGGAGTATCGGAGTTGGACCAGAAGAGTCCTGGGATGCCCACGAGGGTGGGGGCGCACCCACCCCCTTGGGCGCGCCCCCTGCCTCGTGGACAGCCCAGAGGTCCACCGACGTACTTCTTCCTCCCATATATACCCATATACCCTAAAAACTTCGGGGAGCACAATAGATTGGGAGTTCCGCCGCCAGAAGCCTCCGTAGCCACCAAAAACTAATCTAGACCCGTTCCGGCACCCTGCTGGAGGGGGAATCCCTCTCCGGTGGCTATCTTCATCATCTCGGTGCTCTCCATGACGAGGAGGGAGTAGTTCTCCCTCGAGGCTGAGGGTATGTACCAGTAGCTATGTGTTTGATCTCTCTCTCTCTCTCTCTCTCTCTCTCTCTCGTGTTCTTGAGGTGTTACGATCTTGATGTATCGCGAGCTTTGCTATTATAGTTGGATCTTATGATGTTTCTCCCCCTTTACTCTCTTGTAATGGATTGAGTTTTCCCTTTGAAGTTATCTTATCGGATTGAGTCTTTTTAAGGATTTGAGAACACTTGATGTATGTCTTGCGTGGGATACCCGTGGTGACAATGGGGTATTCTATTGATCCACTTGATGTATGTTTTGGTGATCAACTTGCGGGTTTGGCCCATGAACCTATGCATAGGGGTTGGCACACGTTTTTGTCTTGACTCTCTCTCCGGTAGAAACTTTGGGGCACTCTTTGAAGTACTTTGTGTTGGTTTGAATAGATGAATCTGAGATTGTGTGATGCATATCGTTTAATCATACCCGTGGATACTTGAGGTGACATTGGAGTATCTAGGTGACATTAGGGTTTTGATTGATTTTTGGTCTTAAGGTGTTATTCTAGTACGAACTCTAGGGCTGTTTGTGACACTTATAGGAATAGCCCAACGGATTGATTGGAAAGAATAACTTTGAGGTGGTTTCGTACCCTACCATAATCTCTTCGTTTGTTCTCCGCTATTAGTGACTTTGGAGTGACTCTTTGTTGCATGTTGAGGGATAGTTATGTGATCCAATTATGTTATTATTGTTGAGGGAACTTGCACTAGCGAAAGTATGAACCCTAGGCCTTGTTTCAACGCATTGCAGTAACGTTTGTGCTCACTTTTATCATTAGTTACCTTGATTTTTATTTTTTTCAGATTACAAAAACCTTTATCTACCGTCCATATACCACTTGTATCACCATCTCTTCGGCGAACTAGTGCACCTATACAATTTACCATTGTATTGGGTGTGTTGGGGACACAAGAGACTCTTTGTTATTTGGTTGCAGGGTTGCTTGAGAGAGACCATCTTCATCCTACGCCTCCAACGGATTGATAAACCTTAGGTCATCCACTTGAGGGAAATTTGCTACTATCCTACAAACCTCTATACTTGGAGGCCCAACAACGTCTACAAGAAGAAGGTTGTGTAGTAGACATCAAGCTCTTTTCTGGCGCCATTGCCGGGGAGGCGAGGAAAGCGGCACTAACACCCCGTCAACTAAGCTCTTTTCTGGCGCCGTTGCTGGGGAGGTTAGCGCTTGAAGGTATATATTTAGATATTGCAATAGAATCTTTTTGTTTCTTGTTTTAGCACTAGTTTAGTTTATAAAAGAAAACTAAAAAATGGAATTGAGTTTGCCTCATACGCTTCATCTTTTTAATATCTTTCGTGAGTATGATGGAAAGGAAAATTGTGCCAAAGTGTTAGAAGAAGAATGCATTAAAATGTTTGGCACTAAATCTTTGAATGATGAGCATGATTGCAATGTTGTTAGTATGAACTCCTTGAATATCCATAGTACTAATGATGATTGCACTAGTTATGATGAAAATGTCTCCTATAAACATGTCAATTTTTGTGGAGTGCATTGGGTTTGCAAGTACACACCAAATAGGGAAGATAGATATTGCAAGAGGCATAAGCATTTAGAAACGAAATTGTTGCAAGAAAGGCTAGAAGTTTGTGCTGAAAATTTAAATTTTCTTAGCCGTACTTGTGAACTTTGCAATGAACATGATCATTTCAGTACCCAATGCAAATTGTTTCATGATCGTATCGTGTCCAAAAATTGTGATGACTTGATTTCCCTTGCACATCATAATGAACTTAGTTTGCTCTTGGGTTATGAAGAAATGAAACGTATAACTAAGGTTATTCCAGAATTTGCCCTTGATAGAGTTCTTCATTTTGATCTAGAGGAAATTTATATGTATTGTGCGGTGAATTGCATCAAAAATCCTTATATTGCCAATTACATAAAGAAAAGAAAACAAATAGAGGATGAAGAGAATACTAATTAAAGGGAAGAGACTTCCCAATATTCTCCTATTATTTCTTATGATGAATCAGGTAACGAGGAGGAGCCTCCTATTCAACCAATCTCATTAATAAGGAGCTCCAAAAAGAGGATTGAACCCACACATGATGTGGTGAAGAAGAAGAAAAGAAAAAGGAAGATAGGTAAAAATATATCTTTCCCAAATAATGTTGCTCCTATAACTATTGTGCCTAATGAAAATATAATTATGGAAGATAATGATACTTCTTATGATCTTGAAAATCTTTTTGGCACTTGCTTGGAAGAATATGATAATTGCTATACTATTGGTGCTATCCATACTATTGATGATGAGAGTGATTATGCTTATGATATGAAAAGGCCCAAGCTTGGGGATGCTATGTTTAATGAAGATGATATTTTTAGCCTCTCAAGTTTTGATATGCAAATTTGTTATGATGATAGCATGCCTCCTACTTATGATGATTATATTGATGAAAGTGGGTTTGGAAGAGTGTCGACTTTAGGAAGTAGTAATCCCACTATTTTGGAGGATGTTGAATCTTATTTTGATAATTATGAAAGTGGATTTGGAGAGGTCATGACTTTATTTTGTGATGATTCCACTATCCTGGAAGAGGTTTCAATCGATTATGATGAGAACAAAGTTGCTACTTATGATAATTATTGTGATGATACATATGCTATAAAAAGTAGTGATGATTATATTTATAAAACTTGTCATTATTATGATTACCCTTTTTCTGAACATTACTCTTTTAATGTGGAAACAATTTATAGTATTCGAGTCTCTTATGATACTCCCACTATTCCGAATGAGAAGAATTTTGCTTATGTGGAGAGTAATAAAATTTCTATGCTTGTAGATCATGAAAAGAATGCTTTAGGTGTTGGTTATATTGTTGAATTCATTCATGATGCTACTGAAAATTATTATGAGGGAGGAATATATGCTTGTAGAAATTGCAATAATATCAAGTTTACTCTCTATGTGCTTAAAGTTTTGAAGTTATGCTTGTTTTGCCTTCCTATGCTAGTTGATTATTGTTCCCATAAGTTGTTTGCTCACAAAATCCCCATGCATAGGAAGTGGGTTAGACTTAAATATGCTAGTCATATTCTTCAAGATGCTCTCTTTATGTCACAATTCTTATCTTTTATGTGAGCATCATTGAAATCATCATGCCTAGCTAGGGGCGTTAAACGATAGCGCTTGTTGGGAGGCAACCCAACTTTATTTTTGTTCCTTGCTTTTTGTTCCTGTTTAGTAATAAATAATTTATCTAGACTCTGTTATGGTTGTGTTTTTTGTGTTTAATTAGTGTTTGTGCCAAGTAGAACCTTTGGGAAGACTTGGGGAAAGTCTTTGTGATCATGTTGTAAAAAAACAGAAACTTTAGCGCTCACGAGAATTGCTGCCAGTTTTTACTGAAGAGTGATATTTAGTTAATTCGTTTTGCAGATGATTAATAGACAAATTACTCAGGTCCACCAATTTATTTGAGAATTTTATGAGTTCCAGAAGTATACGTTTGAACCAGATTACTACAGACTGTTCTGTTTTTGACAGATTCTGTTTTCTATGTGTTGTTTGCTTATTTTGATGAATCTATGAGCAGTATCGGAGGGTATGAACCATAGAGAAGTTGGAATACAGTAGATATTACGCCAATATGAATTTAGAATGAGTTCACAATAGTACCTAAGTGGTGATTTATTTTCTTATACTAACAGAGCTTACGAGTTTTCTGTTAAGTTTTGTGTTGTGAAGTTTTCAAGTTTTGGGTGAAGATTTGATGGACTATGGAATAAGGAGTGGCAAGAGCCTAAGCTTGGGGATGCCCAAGGCACCCCAAGGTAATATTCAAGGACAACCAAAATCCTAAGCTTGGGGATGCCCCGGAAGGCATCCCCTCTTTCGTCTTCGTTCATCGGTAACTTTACTTGGAGCTATATTTTTATTCACCACATGATATGTGTTTTGCTTGGAGCGTCATTTTATTTTCTTTTGTTTTGATTGCTGTTTGAATAAAATACCAATATCTTAAATTCTTTAATGTTATAGAGTCTTCATATAGTTGCATAATTATTCGACTACTCATTGATCTTCACTTATATCTTTCGGAGTAGTTTGTTGTTGCTCTAGTGCTTCACTTATATCTTTTTAGAGCACGGCGGTGGTTTTATTTTGAAGAAATATATGAACTCTCATGCTTCACTTATATCATTTTGAGAGTCTCTAGATAGCATGGTGATTTGCTTTGGTTATGAATTTAGTCCTAATATGATAGGCATCCAAGTGGGATATAATAAAAAATTTCATATAAAGTGCATTGAATACTATGAGAAGTTTGATTCCTTATGATTGTTTTGAGATATGGAGATGGTGATATTAGAGTCATGCTAGTTGAGTAGTTGTGGATTTGAGAGATACTTGTGTTAAAGTTTGTGATTCCAGTAGCATGCACGTATGGTGAACCGTTATGTGATGAAGTCGGAGCATGATTTATTTATTGATTGTCTTCCTTATGAGTGGCGGTCGGGGACGAGCGATGGTCTTTTCCTACCAATCTATCCCCCTAGGAGAATGCGCATAGTACTTTGTTTCGGTAACTAATAGATTTTTGCAATAAGTATGTGAGTTCTTTATGACTAATGTTGAGTCCATGGATTATACGCACTCTCACCCTTCCACCATGGCTAGCCTCTCTAGTACCGCGCAACTTTCGCCGGTACCTTAAACCCACCATATAACTTCCTCAAAACAGCCACCATACCTACCTATTATGGCGTTTCCATAGCCATTCCGAGATATATTGCCATGCAACTTTCCATCGTTCCGCTTATTATGACACACTCCATCATTGTCATACTGCTTTGCATGATCATGTAGTTGACATCATATTTGTGGCAAAGCCACCATTCATAATTCTTTCATACATGTCACTCATGAGTCATTGCACATCCCGGTACACCGCCGGAGGCATTCATATAGAGTCATATCTTGTCCTAAGTATTGAGTTGTAAGAAAATAAAAGTGTGATGATCATCATTATTAGAGCATTGTCCCAGTGAGGAAAGGATGATGGAGACTATGATTCCCCCACAAGTCGGAATGAGACTCCAGACGAAAAAATAAGAGGCCAAAGAAGACCAAATAAAAAAAGGCCATAAAAAAAGAGAAGGCCCAAATAAAAAATAAAAATAAAATAAAATAAAATAATGAGAGAAAAAGAGAGAAGGGGCAATGCTACTATCCTTTTACCACACTTGTTCTTCAAAGTAGCACCATGATCTTCATGATAGAGAGTCTCCTATGTTGTCACTTTCATATACTAGTGGGAAATTTTCATTATAGACTTGGCTTGTATATTCCAATGATGGGCTTCCTCAAAATGCCCTAGGTCTTCGTGAGCAAGCGAGTTGGATGCACACCCACTTAGTTTCTTTTTGAGCTCTCATACACTTATAGCTCTAGTGCATCCGTTGCATGGAAATCCTTACTCACTCACATTGATATCTATTGATGGGCATCTCCATAGCCCGTTGATACGCCTAGTTGATGTGAGACTATCTTCTCCTTTTTGTCTTCTCCACAACCACCATTCTATTCCACCTATAGTGCTATGTCCATGGCTCACGCTCATGTATTGCGTGAAGATTGAAAAAGTTTGAGAACATCAAAAGTATGAAACAATTGCTTGGCTTGTCATCGGGGTTGTGCATGATTTAAATATTTTGTGTGGTGAAGATAGAGCATAGCCAGACTATATGACTTTGTAGGGATAGCTTTCTTTGGCCATGTTATTTTGAGAAGACATAATTGCTTGGTTAGTATGCTTGAAGTATTATTATTTTTATGTCAATATTAAACTTTTGTCTTGAATCTTATGGATCTGAATACTCTTGCCACAATAAAGAGAACTACATGGATAAATATGTTAGGTACATTCCACATCAAAAATTCTGTTTTTATCATTTACCTACTCGAGGACGAGCAGGAATTAAGCTTGGGGATGCTGATACGTCTCCAACGTATCTATAATTTTTTATTGTTCCATGCTATTATATTATCAACCTTGGATGTTTTATATGCATTTATATGTTGTTTTATATGATTTTTGAGACTAACCTATTAACCTAGAGCCCAGTGCCAGTTTTTGTTTTTTCCTTGATTTAGAGTATCACAGAAAAGTAAAATCAAGCGGAGTCCAATTGACCTGAAACTTCACAGAACTTATTTTTGGACCAGAAGAAGCCCACGGAGTATCGGAGTTGGACCAGAAGAGTCCCGGGCTGCCCATGAGGATGGGGGCGCGCCCACTCCCTGGGCGTGCCCCCCTGCCTCGTGGACAGCCCGGAGGTTCACCGACGTACTTTTTCCTCCCATATATACCCATATACCCTAAAAACTTCAGGGAGCACAATAGATCGGGAGTTCTACCGCCAGAAGCCTCCGTAGCCACCGAAAACCAATCTAGACCGTTCCAGCACCCTGTCGGAGGGGGAATCCCTCTCCAGTGCCATCTTCATCATCTCGGTGCTCTCCATGACGAGGAGGGAGTAGTTCTCCCTCGAGGCTGAGGGTATGTACCAGTAGCTATGTGTTTGATCTCTTACTCTCTCTCTCTCGTGTTCTTGAGGTGTTATGATCTTGATGTATCGCGAGCTTTGCTATTATAGTTGGATCTTATGATGTTTCTCCCCCTCTACTCTCTTGTAATGGATTGAGTTTTCCCTTTGAAGTTATCTTATCGGATTGAGTCTTTAAGGATTTGAGAACACTTGATGTATGTCTTGCGTGGGATACCCGTGGTGACAATGGGGTATTCTATTGATCCACTTGATGTATGTTTTGGTGATCAACTTGCGGGTTCCGCCCATGAGCCTATCCATAGGGGTTGGCACAAGTTTTCGTCTTGACTCTCCGCTAGAAACTTTGGGGCACTCTTTGAAGTACTTTGTGTTGGTTTGAATAGATGAATCTGAGATTGTGTGATGCATATCGTATAATCATACCCGCGGATACTTGAGGTGACATTGGAGTATCTAAGTGACATTAGGGTTTTGATTGATTTGTCTCTTAAGGCGTTATTCTAGTACGGATTCTAGGGCTGTTTGTGACACTTCTAGGAATAGCCCAACGGATTGATTGGAAAGAATAACTTTGACGTGGTTTCGTACCCTACCATAATCTCTTCGTTTGTTCTCCGCTATTAGTGACTTTGGAGTGACTCTTTGTTGCATGTTGAGGGATAGTTATGTGATCCAATTATGTTATTATTGTTGAGGGAACTTGCACTAGCGAAAGTATGAACCCTAGGCCTTGTTTCAACGCATTGCAGTACCGTTTGTGCTCACTTTTATCATTAGTTACCTTGCTGTTTTTATATTTTCAGATTACAAAAACCTTTATTTATCATCCATATACCGCTTGTATCACCATCTCTTCGCCGAACTAGTGCACCTATACAATTTACCATTGTATTGGGTGTGTTGGGGACACAAGAGACTCTTTGTTATTTGGTTGCAGGGTTGCTTGAGAGAGACCATCTTCATCCTACGCCTCCCACGGATTGATAAACCTTAGGTCATCCACTTGAGGGAAATTTGCTACTGTCCTACAAACCTCTGCACTTGGAGGCCCAACAACGTCTACAAGAAGAAGGTTGTGTAGTAGATATCAAAGGGGAGGAGGGTGCAACAGAAGGAAGAAGGTCAGTAGCAGGGCAGAGAGAAGGTCATCTTTTGGTCTAAGAAAACTTTTGTACATATCAACCAAGGTCCAAAAGAATATTTGAGGTGCATACCATATGATGAACAACACAATACTATTTTTGATATAGAGAAGGTTCATTCACATATATACATGAGCAAGTAATCAATTCCTAATCTGATAGACAAATGATGCATCCACAACTAACCCGTGCAAAATTTATCTATACCAAATCTTCCTAAACTAAAATACTTGCGTAACTTGGACCCTGAGATCATCGAGGTGCCAATTAGGTTTGATCTGTGAGAACAACAACTACTTCACGAGCCTCTCAATGAAAAAATAATTACTTCCTGAGTATGGAGTACTGAATGTAGCAGCAGTCTATGCCGAACTTAGACCATTTTTCCAGAACCAAATACCTGCGAGACTGTGCTTCATACACATTTTGCCTTGCCTAACTTGCAGTAGCACAGCATGGCAAGAATCATTGACCATCTCTCTGAATAAGTCTAGTGCAAAACGATGGACAGTATATGCAATCAAAATTATGAGCCAGGAAGGAGGACCCGGGCCTCGTCCAGGCACTACAGCAGTGGGAACCGGATGGCTGAGGCGGCGAACGTCTTAGGGCTGCATAGTTGAACGGCCGAAGGTGGCAGCAGCGAATGCGCCAAGTTCTGCGGCGATTGGGCTGCACTTGGAGGAGGCTGCGTGGTGGCAGGGGCTCCGGTGGGTGGAGGTAGGGTACGGCGTAGGGCGCGGCGGGACCAAACTAACGCAGCTAGCCAGGACGAACTTCAGAGACACCTACCTCTGGGGAGGAGGGGACGGTGGGAGGAGGCCGTCATGGATGCGTCATGCTCGAGGGCGGGGAATGGAGGAGGAACGACATGGAGGAGGCCCTTGTCCCCGTCGCGCTTGCGGACGGAGGCTCACCGGAGTAGCACGACTATCGGGGGGATGGACCCCGGGCAGGCAACGGAACCCAGATCCTCTTCAAAAAAACAATGGGGTTGGCACCTGATGTCTACTACACAACCTTCTTCTTGTAGACGTTGTTGGGCCTGCAAGTGCACAGGTTTGTAGGACAGTAGCAAATTTCCCTCAAGTGGATGACCTAAGGTTTATCAATCTGTTGGAGGCGTAGGATGAAGATGGTCTCTCTCAAGCAACCCTGCAACCAAATAACAAAGAGTCTCTTGTGTCCCCAACACACCCAATACAATGGTAAATTGTATAGGTGCACTAGTTCGGCGAAGAGATGGTGATAAAAGTGGTATATTGATAGTAGATAAAGGTATTTGTAATCTGAAATAATAAAAACAGCAAGGTAGCAAGTGATAAAAGTGAGCGTAAACGGTATTGCAATGTGTGGAAATAAGGCCTAGGGTTCATACTTTCGCTAGTGTAAGTTCCCTCAACAATACTAACATAATTGGATCACATAACTTTCCCTCAACATGCAACAAAGAGTCACTCCAAAGTCACTAATAGTGGAGAACGAACGAAGAGATTATGGTAGGGTACGAAACCACCTCAAAGTTATTCTTTCCAATCAATCCGTTGGGCTATTCCTATAAGTGTCACAAACAGCCCTAGAGTTCGTACTAGAATAACACCTTAAGACACAAATCAACCAAAACCATAATGTCACCTAGATACTCCATTGTCACCTCAAGTACCCGTGGGCATGATTATATGATATGCATCACACAATCTCAATTCATCTATTCAACCAACACATAGCACCTCAAAGAGTGCCCCAAAGTTTCTACCGGAGAATCATGACGAAAACGTGTGCCAACCCCTATGCATAGGTTCATGGGCGGAACCCGCAAGTTGGTACCAAAACATACATCAAGTGGCACGTGGTATCCCATTGTCACCACAGATATCCACGGCAAGACATACATCAAGTGTTCTCAAATCTTTAAAGACTCAATCCGATAAGATAACTACAAAGGGGAAACTCAATCCATTACAAGAGAGAAGAGGGGGGAAGAAACATCATAGGATCCAAATATAATAGCAAAGCTCGCGATACATCAAGATCGTATCATCTCAAGAACACGAGAGAGAGAGAGAGAGAGAGAGAGATCAAACACATAGCTACTGGTACATACCCTCAGCCCCGAGGGAGAACTACTCCCTCCTCATCATGGAGAGCATCGGGATGATGAAGATGGCCACCGGTGAGGGATTACCCCCTCCGGCAGGGTGCCGGAACGGGTCTAGATTGGTTTTCGGTGGCTATAGAGGCTTCTGGCGGCGGAACTCCCGATCTATGTTGCGTTTTGGAAGTTTTAGGTCACGTGGGTATATATGGGTGCAGGAGGTACGTCAGGGGAGCCACGAGGGTCCCACGAGACAGGGGGGCGCGCCCTAGGGGGGGGGGTGCCCCCCACCCTCGTGAGCACCTCGTTCCTTCCTTGACGCAGGGTCCAAGTCCATCGGGTGTGTTTCCTTCCAAAAATAACTTCTCCAGTTGATTTCGTTCTGTTTTGACTCCGTCTGATATTCCTTTTCTTCAAAACACTGAAATAGGCATAAAACAGCAAATCTGGGCTGGGCCTCAAGTTAATAGGTTAGTCCCAAAAATAATATAAAAGTGGATATTAAAGCCCAATATTGCCCAAAATAGTAGATAATATAGCATGGAGCAATCAAAAATTATAGATACGTTGGAGACGTATCAAGCATCCCCAAGCTTAATTCCTGCTCGTTCTCGAGTAGGTAAATGATAAAAAGATAATTTTTGATGTGGAATGCTAGTTGGCATGATTTCAATGTAATTCTTCTTACTTGTGGCATGAATATTCAGATCCATAAGATTCAAGACAAAGGTTCATATTGACATAGAAATAATAATACTTCAAGCATACTAACTAAGCAATCATGTCTTCTCAAAATAACATGGCCAAAGAAATTTATCCCTACAAAATTATATAGTCTGGCTATGCTCCATCTTCACCACACAAAATATTTAAATCATGCACAACCCCGATGACAAGCCAAGCAATTGGTTCATACTTTTGATGTTCTCAAACTTTTTCAATCTTCACGCAATACATGAGCATGAGCCATGGATATAGCACTATAGGTGGAATAGAATGGTGGTTGTGGAGAAGACAAAAAAGGGAGAAGATAGTCTCACATCGACTAGGCATATCAACGGGCTATGGAGATTCCCATCAATAGATATCAACGTGAGTGAGTAGGGATTGCCATGCAACGGATGCACTAGAGCTATAAATTTATGAAAGCTCAACAAAAGAAACTAGTGGGTATGCATCCAACTTGCTTGCTCACGAAGACCTAGGGCATTTTTAGGAAGCCCATCATTGGAATATACAAGCCAAGTTCTATAATGAAAAATTCCCACTAGTATATGAAAGTGACAACATAGGAGACTCTCTATCATGAAGATCATGGTGCTACTTTGAAGCACAAGTGTGGAAAAAGGATAGTAGCATTGTCCCTTTTATTTTATTTATTTTATTTGGCCTTTCTTTTTTTATTTGGCCTCCCCTTTTTTTATTTGGCCTTTCTTTTTTTATTTGGCCTTCCTTTTTTTGGGACAATGCTCTATTGAATGATGATCATCACACTTCTATTTATTTACAACTCGATACTTGAACAAAGATGACTCTACATGAATGCCTCCAGTGGTGTACCGGGATATGAAATGAATCAAGAGTGACAAATATGAAAAAAATATGAAGGGTGGCTTTGCCACAAATACAATGTCAACTACATGATCATGCTAAGCAATATGACAATGATGGATGTGTCATGATAAACTGGATGGTGGAAAGTTGCATGGAAATATATCTCGGAATGGCTATGGAAATGCCATAATAGGTAGATATGGTGGCTGTTTTGAGGAAGGTATATGGTGGGTTTATGGTACCGGCGAAAGTTGCGCGGTACTAGAGAGGCTAGCAATGATGGAAGGGTGAGAGTGCGTATAATCCATGGACTCAACATTAGTCATAAAGAACTCATATACTTATTGCAAAAATCTAGAAGCTATCAAAGCAAAGTATTACGCACATGATCATAGGGGGATAGATTGGTAGGAAAAGACCATCGCTCGTCACCGACCGCCACTCATAAGGAAGACAATCAATAAACACCTCATGCTCCGACTTCGTTACATAACGATTCACCATACGTGCATGCTACGGGAATCACAAACTTCAACACAAATATCTCTCAAATTCATAACTACTCAACTAGCATGACTCTAATATCGCCATCTCCATATCTCAAAATAATCATCAAGCATCAAACTTCTCATAGTATTCACACACTCATAAGAGAATTTTATTATTCTTGAATACCTAGCATATTAGGATTTTAAGCAAATTACCATGCTATTTAAGACTCTCAAAATAATCTAAGTGAAGCATGAGAGTTCATCTATTTCTTCAAAATAAAACTACCACCATGCTCTAAAAGGATATAAGTGAAGCACTAGAGCAAACAACAAACTACTTCGAAAGATATAAGTGAAGATCAATGAGTAGTCGAATAATTATGCAACTATGTGAAGACTCTCTAACATTTAATAATTTCATATCTTGGTACTCTATTCAAACAGCAAGCAAAGCAAAATAAAATGACATCTAAGAATGGCAAACATCATGTTAAGAAGCAAAAACTTAGGATCAACCGATACTAACCAATAATTGTTGAAGAAGAAAGGTGAGATGCCAACTGGGGCATCCCCAAGCTTAGACGCTTGAGACTTCTTGAAATATTATCTTGGGGTGCCTTGGGCATCCCCAAGCTTGAGTTTTTGTGTCTCCTTAATTCCTCTCATATCACGGTCTCCCTAAATCTCAAAAGCTTCATCCACACAAAACTCAACAAGGACTCGTGAGATAAGTTAGTATAAACCATTACAAAAACCTTATCATACTCTACTGTAGAAAATCACTAAAATTATTATTCAACATTGTGTACTAAATGTCTCTGCATATTTAATAGTCCCATCCTCAAATAGAATCATTAAAGGAGCAAACATATGCAAACAATGCAAACATACATCAATCTGCCTAAACAGGATAGTCTGTAAAGAATGCTGCAACATCCATGCTTCACTAGCTCCAAAAATTATGAAAGAAAATTCCCACTGTAGTAAATTTATCATAGCTTAATATTCAAAAGGTTTCAACATTTTATAACATTCTTACTTTTCTAGGGAATTATTGCAACAGCAGTAAACTTTCCGTTTTCAAACAGCGACATGTATACTTGTAACATAGGCATAGTAAAGGCTATCAATGCCACTTTTGTTGAAATAAAAGATTCCTTTTTAATATTATAAATAACAGCAAGCAAAACCTAACAAAATAAATTGACACTCCAAGCAAAACACATATCATGTGGTGAATAAAAATATAGCTCCAAGTAAATTACCGATGGAAGTGGACGAAAGAGGGGATGCCTTCCGGGGCATCCCCAAGCTTAGGCTCTTGGCTATCCTTGAATATTACCTTGGGGTGCTTGGGCATACCCAATCTTAGGCTCTTGCCACTCCTTATTCCATAGTCCATCGAATCCTTAACCAAAACTTGAAAACTTCACAACACAAAACTTAACAGAAAACTCGTAAGCTCCATTAGTACAAGAAAATAAATCACCACTTCAAGGTACTGTAATGAACTCATTCTTTATTTATATTGGTGTTAAACCTACTGTATTCCGACTTATCTATGGTTTATAAACTATTTTACTAGCCATAGATTCATCAAAATAAGCAAACAACACACGAAAAACAGAATCTGTCAAAAACAGAACAGTCTGTAGTAATCTGGATCAAACGTATACTTCTGGAACTCATAAAATTCTCAAATAAATTTCTGGACCTGAGGTATTTATCTATTAATCATCTGCAAAAATAATTAACTAAATATCACTCTCCAAATAAAAATGGCAGCGATTCTCGTGAGCGCTAAAGTTTCTGTTTTTTACAGCATGATCAACAAGACTTTCCCCAAGTCTTCCCAACGGTTCTACTTGGCACAGACACTAATTAAAAGCATAAAACCACATCTAAACAGAGGCTAGATGAATTATTTATTACTAAACAGGAACAAAAGGCAAGGAACTAAAATAAAATTGGGTTGCCTCCCAACAAGCGCTATCATTTAATGCCCCTAGCCAGGCATGATGATTTCAATGATGCTCACATAAAGGATAAGAATTGAAACATAAAGAGAGCATCATGAAGAATATGACTAGCACATTTAAGTCTAACATACTTCCTATGCATAGGAATTTTGTGATCAAACAACTTGTGGGAACAATAATGAACTTGCATAGGAAGGTAAAACAAGCATAACTTCAAAATTTTAAGCACATAGAGAGGAAATTTGATATTATTGCAATTCCTACCAGCATATGTTCCTCCCTCATAATAATTTTCAGTAGGATCATGAATGAATTCAACAATATAACCAGCACCTAAAGCATTATTTTCATGATGCATAAGCATAGAAATTTTATTACTCTCCACATAAGAAAAATTCTTCTCATGAATAGTAGTGGGAGCAAACTCAACAAAATAACTATCATGTGATTGAAAATTAAGATCAAGATGACAAGTTTCATGGTTATCATTATTCTTTAAAGCATACGTGTCATCACAATAATCATCATAGATAGGAGGCATGATTTCATCATAGTAAATTTTCTCATCAAAACTTGGGGGACAAAAAATATCATCTTTGTCGGTGTCAAAACCGGCAGATCTCGGGTAGGGGGTCCCGAACTGTGCGTCTAGGCCGGATGGTAACAGGAGGCAACGGACACGAAGTTTTACCCAGGTTCGGGCCCTCTTGATGGAGGTAAAACCCTACGTCCTTCTTGATTAATATTGATGATATGGGTAGTACAAGAGTAGATCTACCACGAGATCGGAGAGGCTAAACCCTAGAAGCTAGCCTATGGTATGATTGTTGTTGGGTATGTTGTCCTACGGACTAAAACCCTCCGGTTTATATAGACACCGGAGAGGGTTAGGGTTACACAAAGTCGGTTACAATGGTAGGAGATCTGCATATCCTTATCGCCAAGCTTGCCTTCCACGCCAAGGAAAGTCCCTTCCGGACACGGGACGAAGTCTTCAATCTTGTATCTTCATAGTCCAGGAGTCCGGCTGAAGGTATAGTCCGGCCATCCGGACACCCCCTAATCCAGGACTCCCTCAGTAGCCCCTGAACCAGGCTTCAATGATGACGAGTCCGGCGTGCAGATTGTCTTCGGCATTGCAAGGCGGGTTCCTCCTCCAAGTACTTCATAGAAGATTTTGAACACAAAGATAGTGTCCGGCTCTGCAAAATAAGTTTCCACATATCGCCATAGAGAGAATAACATTTACACAAATCTAATCTGCTGACGTATTCCGTAGTGTGACACACCACGACCAAGCCTTTATCCGAGTCATTTTATTATCCCACCTCAGCGCGTCATGCGAGGCGGTTTCCTTGGCACGTCTTGTTAAAGCAGAGATCATGTCCCCTTATTCCGGGATTCTCATCAATACGGGCGTGGGTAACCCAACCGCTTCTAGGAATCCTAGATTATAGGCAAGTCCAAACAGACACGGAGAGGACGCTTGATATTCACCCTCTTTATAAAGGGACAAGGCTTTTACTTTTCCCTCCCGTGCTCAATCGAATCCTTCCCCCACCTCAAGCTCAAACGCCCAAAGCTTAGGTCAGGTGCTTCGAACCTTCAGTCATGTCTGGATCTAGCCTTCAAGGCCGATCGGTGCCTTCCTCCGTCACGGAAGAAGACATCAAAAAGTTGAGGGAGGCCAGATATCTGACCGCCAAGATCTTGCATCAGCTGCCTCCCCGAGGGCAGGCCGCCCCCACCCTCGAACCCAACGAAAACGTCGTGTTCATTTCCCACTTCCTCCGAGGTCTAGGCCTTGCTCTAGATCCTTTCGTCAGGGGTTTGATGTTTTATTACGGGCTAGACTTCCATGATCTAGCTTCGGACTCCTTTCTTCATATCACGACATTTATTGTCGTGTGCGAGGCCTTCCTTCGGGTTACCCCTCACTTTGGCCTATGGCTCAAGACCTTTGAAGTAAAGCCGAAGATGATCGAGGAGCAACATGTAGTGTGTGGAGGTGCCTCAATACGCAAGATGACGGGAGCTCCGTGGCCCAAAGGTTCCATTCAAGAGGTGTCTGAATCGTGGCAACAGGAGTGGTTCTACATCACGGCTCCTAGAAGTGCCAAGTGGGCGGCCGCCCCTGTTTTCCGCTCGGGCCCTCCACCACAACTGATGTCATGGATCAGCAGAGGTCTGAGCTGGGGTCCAGCCAAGGACGTGCCTATACTGCAAAGCCGCATTCGAGATCTCTTGAATGGAGATTTCAGTTTGGTTGCGGTAATACAAGTTATGCTGGTTCGTCAAGTCCAGCCTTGCAAACGCCGGCCTCTTCGCCTGTGGGAGTTCAATCCCGAGGGACCGCGTGTCATTCAAAATTTTCTCGGCCTGACGCACGAGGAGATGTACAAGTCATTCTTCGGACCTCAGGTGGAGTGTCCGGAAATCACCGAGGACGTGGGCCTGAGTAGTAACCGCGCCGCCGAACAGGTAAGGCATCTTCTGGCCGAACATACTATCTCTCCTTTGTTACGAAGTTATTTCTGAGAGTTTGCTTTTTGACCAGGACTGGCTAACAAAGGCGAAGTTGATTCGGTGTTCGGCCCCCCTCCTTGAGGGTTTGGAAAATCCGCTATTGGAAAAGATGCTCCAGACCGCACCTTGCCCGGAGCCCTTGAAGGAAGATACTATGGAGGATAATACGGGCGGATGCGGGCCCCCAACGCTGCCCATTCTAACCGAGGAGCGAGCGTCTCCATGAAGGAAGACGGCCAGAAGAGGAAAAGGACTGCGCCCGGGGATTCGGAAGTCGAAGCTTCCAAACAGGAGAAGAAGTCTCCCACAGAGGGTCCTACCTTGGGGGGCGATGTTGCCGCACAAAATCCGCGGGGGGATCAATTCTCCCGCGAGTCATAAGTGACCCGAAATACTTTAATAGTACAGATATGCCATCTTTTTCTTCTGAGAAAATAACCACCGCATATATCTTTGCAGTTCGGGCCTTAGCCCCTCTCAAATGAGCTCGTCTTCGGGGGATCTTCTTCCAGAGATGATGGAGAGCGAAACGCCTCCTCCAGACTCCTCCGCTCCGGAAGCGGGCGACCCTGAAGTGTCGTCGCGGAGGGCCTCTCCGAGTCCGGTGAGGCTAGAAGATAATCCCATTGACCCCCGAAGCTCCCAGTGTCCGGCTCCCGAAGAGAGCAGACAAAAGAGTCCGGCACCTCCTAGTGTGCGATCGGATGTTCTGAGGGAGTTAGTGGGGCGAGCGGCCATCTCAGACGAACACCGTGTGCTGATGAATACGGTGATGGAGAGAATCTCGTCCGCCGAAAGCGGATTGCATGAAGCTTTTATGAGTCTACTGACAGGCTTTGAGGTACATAAAAGAATGTATGATAGTCCTGCACATGCTAGGTGTGCCCTGTGTAGATAGTAGCCCCTGAGACTCTGGTTGTCATCGGAAACGACGACGAACAGAGGATCATATTCCCAGGTAATAACCATACTGCCTCTATGTGCAGGTGATGGAAGCTCCGGTGGATAGCCGGACTAGCGAGTTTGCCCATTTAGAACGGCAGTTGGATGCGGCGGACGCCGACATCGAGCTTGTTAACAAAAGGCTTGACGAGGCACATGGTAAGTGTCATTATCTGGTAAATGCCACATAGGAAGAGCAGCATGATGCCAATATCTTTAATATGTTGTGACTGCAGATGGGGCT
Source organism: Triticum aestivum (assembly GCF_018294505.1). Classification (NCBI taxonomy): domain Eukaryota; kingdom Viridiplantae; phylum Streptophyta; class Magnoliopsida; order Poales; family Poaceae; genus Triticum; species Triticum aestivum. Next base: position 229,880,881 of record NC_057800.1, read on the forward strand.
TCCACTGTTGAAGCCTCGTGGGCAGAACTTGCCCGAGCCAAGGAACAAGCTAGGTTGGGTAATGCGACTGCTTTGAAGGCGGCCGAAGAGTTGCAAGCCGAGAAGGCCGCGCATGGCGAGAGCCGAGACCAGATGGCCAAGATGGCCATAGAATTAAAAGCCACCGCCGACCATTGCCGGGTTCTTGAAAAGGAAAACCAAGCGAATGCATCGGACCTTGAGAAGGCTGCAGCGACGAGAAAAGACCTCCGCTCTGCTATGAGGACGAAGAAGGAGGAGCTGCAGGAAGCCAGGGATATTATAGCTGGGAAATCCTTTATGTTGCAGAGGAAGTTCGGAGATCCACGGTATGCCCCTCTGGATCGGCTGTGGAGTTCGGAGGATGTGTATATGGATTTGGCGGCGAGCGCTACCGATGCGGCCAAGTACTTCCAGGGTCAGACGGACCGTGAAGTAGACCGGCTGTTTTGGAGATAATTCCATTCTCCTGAGCATCCGCTTTCATTGACTGACCAATTAGCCGAATGGGCCGAACTAAATAAGTTGTCCGGAGGTCTGTTGTGGATCAGCTATGGCTGGAAAGGTCAAAACCGAACAGCTATTTCAGCTTGGTGCAGCAGTTCCTTGACGTGGTGACGCGCATTAATGCGATGAAGAGGTCGGCGTGCATAGAGGGCGCACGGATGGCCTTTGCCCGTGTTAAAGCATACTAGGCGGAGATGGATGCTACCACTGTTGCAGCGCGGGATTCGGCCATAGGTCGAAGGGCTGCTGAGCACTACTTTGAAGAAGTTCTTGAGGGTGCTCGTTTGATAGAGACCCAGTGCTCAAAAAATATTATGTTTGAGTGATATGTAATCTCATTGTAAGCGAAATGCTTTTATAAATTTTTATAAGGCTATTTTTATACTTTTGCCTGAAAGTAATATGATGCCTCCTGGGCGGCCGTTTATGTATACATGTGTATAACCTGAAAGATTGCAGTCGTCGGCTTCAACCCCCACGCATATAATGCGGAGGTGCTCGCAAAAACACGCGTTCACACTTAACCCAACGTCTTGGTCCTATTAAGGAGGTGATAGCGGAGCGAGCGAGGCAACCGGACTATAATGCTTTAGCACTTTCACTTAGCCATAGGAGTTTGACAGTGGGGCTACTAGATAGCCCCTGGTGGCTCCGCACTCTCCCGATCCCGGGGTGCGTACATGCCTGGCCGGAAAACGGCCCTTCGTTAAGGCGGAGGAATTCTAACATTCCCACAGGTCATCGAGTGGTTGACCAGTCTCACGCTATATCATGACAGTCAGTTTTCGGCTTTCTCTACTGAGGTGCTCGTCCGGATGAACCAGGGCACAATCGCAGTAGTTCTCCTGGTGCTACCTTAGCCGGTAAAGCGGAACGTAAGGCACCAAAACACAGGAGCCGGGCAAACCCAACATTTGACCAAAGACAATGATTCGGAGCTGATGCATATAGGGCCAAACTCGCGACGCCGAACACTCCCTAAGGTATTCGGTCTTTGTGGTATAAACCGGGCCTAAATAATGGCCTTTGTAAGAAGCCCCTTGTGTCCAGGTACGTGCATTGTTCTGGCGTGGCCACATGCCAAGACGTCAGCATCCTTCTCAACGGTGGATATGTATCAACAAGAGACAGTAAAAAAGGTTTACGCAGGGTCTTAATCTAAAAAGAATCCTTGGAGCGGGTCCCTGCTGCACGTCTGCGCCTGTGTCTCCGTTGTGCCGTATCCTGGACGGGTGTAGCACGATGATCGTCTGTAAAAGAGAGGAATTTAGGTGAAAAAGTTGTCGTGCAAAAAGATAGTTTTTAAAGAAACCATGTATAATTCAAGATGAGAAGAAATTGCCACTTGTCTGCGCGCGTTGAGCCCCTTGTATTGACAAATAGGGGTGTGACCATTTATTCGGTATAAGTAGCGGCGCCGGACTCGATTAGTTGTGTCTGAGGTCTTGACGACCTATTGGATGCTTTCGCTGGTCCGGGCGCCTTTAGTGTGCGGCTGCCAAGGCAGCCTCACTCTCTTCGGCGCGCAGAGATCGCTTGATATTTCCGTGCACTGAAATGATGCCACGTGGACCGGGCATCTTGAGTGTGAGGGAGGCATAGTGTGGTATTGCATTAAAGCGAGCGAAAGCTTCGCGTCTGAGCAGTGCTTGATAGCCACTTTGAAACGGAGCGATGTGGAAAGTTAGATGCTCGCGACGGAAGTTATCGGGGGACCCGAATATAACTTGTAGTAGGAGGGAGCCCGTACAACGAGCCCCTGGGCCTGGCGTTACTCCTTTAAAGGTAGTATTGCTATGGCGAATTTGTGTTGGGTCTAACCCCATCCCGCGGATTGTATCCTGATATATTAGGTTTAGGCTACTGCCGCCGTCCATCAAGACTCTTGTGAAGTGATATCCGCCAATTACTGGGTCTAATACCAGGGCAGCCCATCCTGCGTGTCGGATACTTGCTGAGTAATCGCGATGGTCGAAAGTGATCGGTTGAGACGACCAGTGGCAGGACTTCGCGGTGACAGGCACTTGGGTATATTTTCCTGGGAGTGCGCGTTGTTTTTCCCTTGATCACGTGTAACACGTTTACTGTTTTGACTTCTGGTGGAAATTTCTTTTGTTCCCCCGTGTCTTGCTTGGGGGGCTCGTCCTCGTCTTCACTTGGTGTATCCTCCCCCTTGTGTACGGCGTTGAGCTTGCCGGACTGCTTGAAGACCCAGCATTCTCTGTGGGTATGATTAGCAGGTTTACCAGGGGTACTATGGATCTGACATACTTGGTCCAGAATTTTGTTGAGGCTGGACAGTTCATCCCTGGTTCCTTTAGGGGGCGGCTTTTGACCTGGCCGAGAGCTTTTGAATCCGGCATTTACTGCCGTGCCCTTCGTGCTGTCTTCTTTATTCCGGCGTTTGTTATTGCTGTTGCGCCGTGATTTCCCGTTTCCATCTCTAACTTCAGATGTACTGGGGTCGCTGGTGCTGCATCTGGCTAGCCAGCTGTCCTCACCCGCGCAAAAGCGGGTCATGAGGTTTGTTAATGCGGCCATCGTTCTCGGCTTATTTTGGCCGAGGTGTCTGGCGAGCCATTCGTCACGGACGCTATGCTTGAAAGCTGCCAAGGCTTCGGCGTCCGGACAGTCGACAATCTGGTTCTTTTTAGTAAGAAACCTGTTCCAAAGCTTTCGGGCTGACTCTCCGGGCTGTTGAGTTATATGACTCAAATCGTCCGCATCCGGAGGTCGGACATAAGTCCCTTGAAAATTTGCCCGAAAGGCGTCTTCGAGCTCTTCCCAACTTCCAATGGAGCTTTCGGGGAGGCCTTTGAGCCAGTGACGAGCTGGCCCTTTGAGCTTGAGGGGTAAGTACTTGATGGCGTGGAGATCATCTCCTCGAGCCATATGGATATGAAGGATGTAGTCCTCAATCCAGACCCCAGGGTCTGTTGTTCCGTCGTATGCCTCTATGTTTACGGGCTTGAATCCCTCTGGAAATTCATGGTCCAGCACCTCATCGGTGAAACATAGGGGGTGTGCGGCACCCCTGTAGCTGGGTGTACCGCGTTGTTCGGATGTTTGTTGTGTTGCATTGTATGCTGGGGCGCGCTTGCGTGGTCCGTAGATGGATCTTGTTGCGCCGTCCTTTGGGTGCGAGCCCTCGCATGGGTCGCGTATTGTATTGTGAGCGGCGTTGTATGCCGCTCTGTGTTGGTAGAGGGGTCGTCTATCCGACCAGGTGGCTGCTTTGATATTTGGTTGTGGGGGGTCTGAGGCCTCCTCATCGAATTCAGGTAGCAGCTTTCGCTTTGGGTAGCTCTTGGAGGGGCGATTGTCGCCGTACATCGCTGCTGTGTTGAGTATTTTACTCCATCTGATGTGGAGTGTGTCTTGCGCAGCCTTGAGCCTTTTCTTCTGCTTTTTCAGACTCCTTGCGGTGGCAACAAGCCTTTTACGGGCAGTCTGCTGCTCCGGGTGTCTGTCCGGCGTTATGTCGTCCGGACCATTATCCTTGATAGGATTTGTTTGTTTGGTTTGATTATCCGTATTGCCGTTGTCCGGAAGCAGTTCGCCCTGCTCCAGCGCTGGGTCTGTGTGATCGCTATTTCTGTCGAGGCGGGATTTGGGGCGGCACTTGCGTCACCGCTTTGACTGATTTTCAAGGGAACAAGCCTTCGGTGCGTTCTTGCGCTCCTCGTCGTCATCTTTTGGTGCGTCCACCATGTATACGTCATATGACAAGGTGGCGCTCCAGGGCCCAATAGGTGATGGTTCGTCATCGTCTCCTTCATCGGCGTCCATACCGTCGATGTCTCGGAGTCGAAGTCGAGCATGTCGGTTAAATCGTCGACAGTGGCTACAAAGTGGGTGGTGGGTGGGCTTTGAATTTCTTCATCGTCTGTATCCCAATCTCGCTGACCGTAGTCCGGCCAGGGCTCTCCTGATAAAGAGAAAGACTTTAGTGATTTTATAATATCGCCAAAGGGCTAGTGCTGAAAGATGTTCGCGACAGTAAACTCCATGATGGGCGCCCAATCGGATTCGATCGGCAGAGGCGCGAATGGTTCGGAGTCCGGCTCCTTGGAATCATGAGTCTCGCGGAGTGCGGGGCTGGTGTTCGGCTCGATCGCCGTTAGGATCGCAGCCCCCGAGGCGGCGTCCAACCACCCATCCTTGATCGGCGCAGTTGGCTCCGAATTAAGGGTCGAAGCCGATGCGGGTGCGGCCTTCAGGGCACTGTTAGGCGGCAGAGCTAGATCATGCTCGTTGTGACAGTGCGGCGCGCTCGGCAGTGGCTCGAATCCGTCGAAGATCGAGTCCCCGCGGATGTCAGCCATGTAGTTTAAGCTTCCAAATCTGACCTGACGGCCAGGGGCATAGCTTTCGATCTGCTCTAGATGGCCAAGTGAATTGGCCCGCAGTGCGAAGCCGCCGAAGGCGAAGATCTGTCCGGGGAGGAAGGTCTCACCCTGGACTGCATCGCTATTGATGATCGTTGGAGCCATCAAGCTTGACGGCGACGACACAGAGGAACTCTCAATGAAAGCACCAATGTCGGTGTCAAAACCGGCGGATCTCGGGTAGGGGGTCCCGAACTGTGCGTCTAGGCCGGATGGTAACAGGAGGCAAGGGACACGAAGTTTTACCCAGGTTCGGGCCCTCTCGATGGAGGTAAAACCCTACGTCCTGCTTGATTAATATTGATGATATGGATACTACTAGAGTAGATCTACCATGAGATCGGAGAGGCTAAACCCTAGAATCTAGCCTATGGTATGATTTTTGTTGGGTATGTTGTCCTACGGACTAAAACCCTCCGGTTTATATAGACACCGGAGAAGGTTATGGTTACCCAAAGTCGGTTACAATGGTAGGAGATCTGCATATCCGTATCGCCAAGCTTGCCTTCCACGCCAAGGAAAGTCCCTTCTGGACACGGGACGAAGTCTTCAATCTCGTATCTTCATAGTCCAGGAGTCCGGCTGAAGGTATAGTCCGGCTGAAGGTATAGTCCGGCCATCCGGACACCCCCTAATCCAGGACTCCCTCAATCTTCATCAAACATAGCTTCCCCAAGCTTATGGCTTTGCATATCATTAGCATCATGGATATTCAAAGAATTCGTACTAACAACATTGCAATCATGCTCATCATTCAAATATTTAGTGCCAAGCATTTTATAGATTTCTTCTTCTAGCACTTGAGCACAATTATCCTTTCCATCATACTCACGAAAGATATTAAAAAGGTGAAGCGTATGAGACATTTTTTTATAATTTTATTTTATAAACTAAACTAGTGATAAAACAAGAAACTAAAAGACTCGATTGCAAGATCTAAAGATATACCTTCAAGCACTCACCTCCCCGGAAACGGCACCAGAAAAGAGCTTGATGTCTACTACACAACCTTCTTCTTGTAGACGTTGTTGGGCCTGCAAGTGCACAGGTTTGTAGGACAGTAGCAAATTTCCCTCAAGTGGATGACCTAAGGTTTATCAATCCATAGGAGGCGTAGGATGAAGATGGTCTCTCTCAAGCAACCCTGCAACCAAATAACAAAGAGTCTCTTGTGTCCCCAACACACCCAATACAATGGTAAATTCTATAGGTGCACTAGTTCGGCGAAGAGATAGTGATACAAGTGGTATATGGATAGTAGATAAAGGTATTTGTAATCTGAAATAATAAAAACAGCAAGGTAGCAAGTGATAAAAGTGAGCGTAAACGGTATTGCAATGTGTGGAAATAAGGCCTAGGGTTCATACTTTCGCTAGTGTAAGTTCCCTCAACAATACTAACATAATTGGATCACATAACTTTCCCTCAACATGCAACAAAGAGTCACTCCAAAGTCACTAATAGTGGAGAACGAACGAAGAGATTATGGTAGGGTACGAAACCACCTCAAAGTTATTCTTTCCAATCAATCCGTTGGGCTATTCCTATAAGTGTCACAAACAGCCCTAGAGTTCGTACTAGAATAACACCTTAAGACACAAATCAACCAAAACCATAATGTCACCTAGATACTCCATTGTCACCTCAAGTATCCGTGGGCATGATTATACGATATGCATCACACAATCTCAATTCATCTATTCAACCAACACATAGCACCTCAAAGAGTGCCCCAAAGTTTCTACTGGAGAATCACGACGAAAACGTGTGCCAACCCCTATGCATAGGTTCATGGGCGGAACCCGCAAGTTGGTCACCAAAACATACATCAAGTGGCACGTGGTATCCCATTGTCACCAAAGATATCCACGGCAAGACATACATCAAGTGTTCTCAAATCTTTAAAGACTCAATCCGATAAGATAACTCCAAAGGGGAAACTCAATCCATTACAAGAGAGAAGAGGGGGGAAGAAACATCATAGGATCCAAATATAATAGCAAGCTCGCGATACATCAAGATCGTATCATCTCAAGAACATGAGAGAGAGAGAGAGAGAGAGATCAAACACATAGCTACTGGTACATACCCTCAGCCCCGAGGGAGAACTACTCCCTCCTCGTCATGGAGAGTGCCGGGATGATGAAGATGGCCACCGGTGAGGGATTACTCCCTCCGGCAGGGTGCCGGAACGGGTCTAGATTGGTTTTCGGTGGCTACGGAGGCTTCTGGCGGCGGACTCCCGATCTATGTTACGTTTTGGAAGTTTTAGGTCATGTGGGTATATATGGGTGCAGGAGGTATGTCAGGGGAGCCATGAGGGTCCCACGAGACAGGGGGGCGCGCCCTAGGGGGAGGCGCCCCCACCCTCGTGAGCACCTCGTTCCTTCCTTGACGTAGGGTCCAAGTCCATCGGGTGCGTTTCCTTCCAAAAATAACTTCTCCAGTTGATTTCGTTCCGTTTCGACTCCGTCTGATATTCCTTTTCTTCAAAACACTGAAATAGGCATAAGACAGCAAATCTGGGCTGGGCCTCCGGTTAATAGGTTAGTCCCAAGAATAATATAAAAGTGGATATTAAAGCCCTATATTGCCCAAAACAGTAGATAATATAGCATGGAGCAATCAAAAGTTATAGATACGTTGGAGATGTATCAGCACCGCCCCTCAATATCGGCACGCGCTTGGCCGGGTCACTCGACCCGGCCAAGGCCCGCAAGCCGGCCAGACTAGCCGACCCGGCAAGACACGTTGACTCGGCCCCAACAACTAGCGCAAGACAGCCGAACCCGGCACGACCAAAGTCTCCTCAACAAGCCAGCGCCACCCGTGGTGTGCTACGCAATCCAGCCGCGGGTCAACTCCCGTCCCATCCAGGCCGTATTATGGGGAGGAGACTTCAATGAACGTTGACCGAGGCAACAGTGCCCCGCCCACGCCTCTGGTCAGCAGGAACGTGGCAACAGTGCCCCTCACCTACCCGCTGACCAGGGCCGGCGTGGCTACAGTGCCCCCGCCTTCATCGCTGACGACAGCAAGCGGCAACCTGACGGAGAGCACTGTACGCGACTCGACTCGGCCACGCCCTGACGATCGACAAGACGGCGCACAGTCCCCTAGGAATGCGGGGCCCGCACATAGGGGAACCCGGCGAACCACAAGCCCTCAGCGGGACCCAGCCCGGGTCCCCGGACACCGACAATACGGACCCACCGACTTGTAACATTACCATTGTACCCCCAGGGGGTTGGACTATAAAACCTCCCGGGAGCCCGCGATCATACGGGGGGCGAGCGAGAGGGCAAGCAGAAAACACATACGAGAGAAAAGCAAGTAAGCATAGGACTAGCCACAAAATAGCAACACCGAAGAGAAGGAGCAGCCCAAGCCTTGGCCAGCTTCCTTCCTCCTCCATACAGCTCCAGAAGCAACATTGTACTATCGATCATCCAACTACACTCGGTAGGACTAGGGGTATTATCTCTCCGGAGAGCCCCGAACCTGGGTATGTCCGGCGTCCCGCGCCCGCACATGCCAACCTCGCCTCTGGAGTCCACCAGCGCCCTCGAGCCTCCTCCTCTCTTTAGCCATCCCTTGGCATCTGCCGTGCGCCCACCATGACAGTTGGCGCCCACCATGGGGCAGCTCGAGGAGCTGGCCGGGAGCATAATTCAGACGAGGCCCTTCTCCTACACCGACGAGTCTGTTGCGCTGGCGAACGACGTCGTCGGCGCGCTTGCCGCCTCCTTCGCCGCGCTGCGCATCTCCGATGCGTTCGCGGCCAACGATTACCCCCGCGAGGTGCTCAGCTACTCCGACTCTCCCCTCTCCCTCGGCGGCGGCGTTTCCACCGGGGCAATGGACGTCCATGTGGAGGTCTTCGTCACCGGCGACGGCGCCTCCTCCTCGTCGAGCAAGACGAGGAAGGCTGCCGAAGCCAGGGCCGCAGCGGATCGGATCGAGCCGTCCGATCCGTTGCACGCCGTGATGCAGAGCCTCCGCATCCCCATCGGCACCGACGTCGATGCCACCAACGTCGCTGAGGCCTGAACCTAGCTCGAGGAAAGGCGCCAGCAGATGCTGGACCTGTCCGAGACGCTCGCCGCCACTCAACATCACCTGGACGCCGCTCAGCTAGAGCATGATGCCGCCTACGGATTCACGCCCGCCGCGGTCGAGCCAAGCCAGGTCGCCGATGTGCGTGCCCGGGGAGGAGCGATCGGCCTGGCCATCGGCGCCATCCCAACCGTCTACGAGACCCCAGCGAAGAACATGCGCGCTGCCCAGGCAGCCGCAGCCGGCCTGGACCAGCTCGCGGGTGAGGAGCTGAAAGAGCGCATCGGGCGGATGCGCGAACTCCTCCACGCCGCCAACACCCAGCAGGACCGCCTCAACCAGCTCGACAAGCCGGCGGGATCCGGCTCCGCCCGCCTTGGCGGGCCCGATGAACTTCTGCACACCGCTTCCTCATCACCTGGCGAGGCGCACTCTGGCCGAGCCCGGACTCAACGCAACCCGGCCACTACAGCCACCGGCGGATTGGGCAACAAGCCCGTCCTAAAGATCCAGCGTGGACCCGGCCAGCATGGCCGGTCTCCGGCTCCAACCGACCCGGCCCCCCGTGGCCTGGCTGTTGGGGAACGTAGCAGAAATTCAAAAATTTTCCTACGTATCACCAAGATCTATCTATGGAGAGACCAGCAACGAGTAGAAAGGAGAGTGCATCTACATACCCTTGTAGATCGCTAAGCGGAAGCGTTCAAGTGAACGGGGTTGATGGAGTCGTACTCGTCGTGATTCATATCACCGATGATCAAGTGCCGAACGGACGGCACCTCCGCGTTCAACACACGTACAGCCCGGTGACGTCTCCCACGCCTTGATCCAGCAAGGAGAGAGGGAGAGGTTGAGGAAGACTCCATCCAACAGCAGCACAACGGCGTGGTGGTGGTGGAGGAGCGTGGCAATCCCGCAGGGCTTCGCCAAGCACCACGGGAGAGGAGAAGAACTTGGGAGAGAGGGAGGGGCTGCACCAAAGGCATAAGGTGTGTTTGGGAGGCCCTCCTACCCCACTATATATAGGGATCCCAAGGGGGGGGGTGCGCCAGCCCCTAGGAGATCCAATCTCCAAGGGGGCGGCGGCCAGGGGAGGAGTCCTCCCCCCCCCCCCAAGGCACCTAGGAGGTGCCTTCCCCTGCTGGGACTCTTCCTTTAGGGTTTCCCCAGGCGCATGGGCCTCTTGGGGCTGGTGCCCTTGGCCCATGTAGGCCAAGGCGCACCCCCTACAGCCCATGTGGCCCCCCGGGGCAGGTGGCCCCACCCGGTGGGCCCCCGGGACCCTTCCGGTGGTCCCGGTACAATACCGATGACCCCGAAACTTGTCCCGATGGCCGAAACAGGACTTCCTATATATAAATCTTTACCTCCGGACCATTCCGGAACTCCTCGTGACGTCCGGGATCTCATCCGGGACTCCGAACAACATTCGGTAACCACATACAAGCTTCCTTTATAACCCTAGCGTCATCGAACCTTAAGTGTGTAGACCCTACGGGTTCGGGAGACATGCAGACATGACCGAGACGTTCTCCGGTCAATAACCAACAGCGGGATCTGGATACCCATGTTGGCTCCCACATGTTCCACGATGATCTCATCGGATGAACCACGATGTCAAGGACTCAATCGATCCCGTATTCAATTCCCTTTGTCTAGCGGTATGTTACTTGCCCGAGATTCGATCGTCGGTATCCAATACCTTGTTCAATCTCGTTACCGGCAAGTCACTTTACTCGTTCCGTAACACATCATCCCGTGATCAACTCCTTGGTCACATTGCGCATATGATGATGTCCTACCGAGTGGGCCCAGAGATACCTCTCCGTTTACACGGAGTGACAAATCCCAGTCTCGATCCGCATAAAACAATAGATACTTTCGGAGATACCTGTAGTGCACCTTTATAGTCACCCAGTTACGTTGTGACGTTTGATACACCCAAAGCACTCCTACGGTATCCAGGAGTTACACGATCTCATGGTCAAAGGAAGAGATACTTGACATTGGCAAAGCTCTAGCAAACGAACTACACGATCTTTGTGCTAGTCTTAGGATTGGGTCTTGTCCATCACATCATTCTCCTAATGATGTGATCCCGTTATCAACGACATCCAATGTCCATAGCCAGGAAACCATGACTATCTGTTGATCACAACGAGCTAGTCAACTAGAGGCTCACTAGGGACATATTGTGGTCTATGTATTCACACGTGTATTACGATTTCCGGATAATACAGTTATAGCATGAATAAAAGACAATTATCATGAACAAGGAAATATAATAATAATACTTTTATTATTGCCTCTAGGGCATATTTCCAACAGTCTCCCACTTGCACTAGAGTCAATAATCTAGTTCACATCGCCATGTGATTAACACTCACAGGTCACATCGCCATGTGACTAATACCCAAGAGTTTACTAGAGTCAGTAGTCTAGTTCACATCACTATGTGATTAACACTCAATGAGTTTTATGTTTGATCATGTTGCTTGTGAGAGAGGTTTTAGTCAACGGGTCTGAACCTTTCAGATCCGTGTGTGCTTTGCAAATCTCTATGTCATCTCCTAGATGCAGCTACCACGCTCTATTTGGAGCTATTCCAAACAACTGTTCTACTTGGAGCTATTCTAAATTATTGCTCCATTATATGTATCCGGTCTCTCTACTCAGAGCTATCCGGATAGGTGTCAAGCTTGCATCGTCGTAACCTTTACGACGAACTCTTTTACCACCTCCATAATCGAGAAAATTCCTTAGTCCACTAGTTACTAAGGATAACTTTGACCGCTGTCCTGTGAGCCATTCTTGGATCACTCTTGTACCCCTTGACTGACTCATGGCAAGGCACACTTCAGGTGCGGTACACATCATAGCATACTGAAGAGCCTACGTTTAAGCATAGGGGACGACCTTCGTCCTTTCTCTCTATTCTGCCGTGGTCGAGCTTTAAGTCTTAACTTCGTACCTTACAACTCAGGCAAGAACTCCTTCTTTGACTGGTCCATCTTGAACACCTTCAAGATCATGTCAAGGTATGTGCTCATTTGAAAGTATTATTAAGCATTTTGATCTATCCTTATAGATCTTGATGCTCAATGTTCAAGTAGCTTAATCCAGGCTTTCCATTGAAAAACACTTTCAAATAACCCTATATGCTTTCCAGAAATTCTACGTCATTTCTGATCAACAATATGTCAACAACATATACTCATCAGAAATTCTATAGTGCTCCCACTCACTTCTTTGGAAATACAAGTTTCTCATAAACTTTGTATAGACCCAAAATCTTTGATCATCTTATCAAAGCGTACATTCCAACTCCGAGATGCTCACTCCAGTCCTTAGAAGGTTTGCTGGAGCTTTGCATACTTATTAGCATCTTTCGGGATTGACAAAACCTTCCGGTTGTATCACATACAACCTTTCCTCACGAAAACTGGTAAGGAAACTCGTTTTGACATCCGTCTGCCAGATTTCATAAATGCAGCTAATGCTAACATGATTCCGACGGACTTAAGCATCGCTACGGATGAGAAAATCTCATCGTAGTCAACTCCTTGAACTTGTGAAAAACTTTTCGCCACAAGTCGAGCCTCATAGACGGTGACATTACCATCCACGTCCGTCTTCTTCTTAAAGATCCATTTATCTTAATGGCTTGCCGATCATCGGGCAAGTCCACCAAAGTCCATGGATCCGTTCTCGGATTTTATGGCCTCGAGCCATTTATCAGAATCCGGGCCCACCATCGCTTCTCCATAGCTCGTAGGTTCATTGTTGTCCAGCAACATGACTTCCAAGACAGGATTACGTACCACTCTGAAGTAGTACGCATCCTTGTCATCCCACGAGGTTTGGTAGTGACTTGATCCGAAGTTTCATGATCAATATCATAAGCTTCCACTTCAATTGGTGTAGGTGCCACAGGAACAACTTCCTGTGCCCTGCCACACACTAGTTGAAGAGACGGTTCAATAACCTCATCAAGTCTCCACCATCCTCCCACTCAACTCTTTCGAGAGAAGCCTTTCCTCGAGAAAGGACCCGATTCTAGAAACAATTCATATTGCTTTCGGATCTGAATTAGGAGGTATACCCAACTGTTTTGGGTTTCCTATGAAGATGCATTTTATCCGCTTTGGGTTCGAGCTTATCAACCTGAAACTTTTTCATATAAGCGTCGCAACCCCAAACTTTTAAGAAACGACAACTTAGGTTTCTCTAAACCATAATTCATACGGTGTCATCTCAACGGAATTACGCGGTGCCCTATTTAAAGTGAATGTGGTTGTCTCTAATGCCTAACCCATGAACGATAGTGGTAATTCGATAAGAGACATCATGGTACGCACCATATCCAATAGGGTGCAACTATGATGTTTGGACACACCATCATACTATGGTGTTCCAGGCGGTATTAATTGCGAAACAATTTCCACAATGTCTTAATTGTGTGCCAAAACTCGTAACTCAGATATTCATCTCTATGATCATAGACATTTTATCCTCTTGTCACAATGATCTTCTACTTCACTCTGAAATTACTTGAACCATTCAATAATTCAGACTTGTGTTTCATCAAGTAAATATTCTCAACATCTACTCGAATCATCTGTGAAGTAAGAACATAACGATATTCACTGCATGCCTCAGCACTCATTGGACTGCACACATCAAAATGTGTTACTTCCAACAAGTTGCTATCTTGTTCCATCTTACTGAAAATGAGGCTTTTCAGTCATCTTGCCCATGTGGTATGATTTGCATATCTCAAGTGATTCAAAATCAAGTGAGTCCGAACGATCCATTTGCATGGAGTTTCTTCATGCATATACACCAATAGACATGGTTCGCATGTCTCAAACTTTTCAAAAACGAGTGAGTCCAAAGATCCATCAACATGGAGCTTCTTCATGCGTTTTATACCATTGTGACTTACATGGCAGTGCCACAAGCAAGTGGTACTATCATTACTATCTTATATCTTTTGGCATGAAAATGTGTATCACTACGATCGAGATTCAATAAACCATTCAGGTTTAATACTAATCTTGATGGTAGAGGGAGCGTGCGATGTTTGATCACATCAAACTTGGAAACACTTCCAACACATATCGTCAGCTCACCTTTAGCCAGTCTCCGTTTTATTCCGTAGCTTTTATTTTGAGTTACTAACACTTAGCAACCGAACCGGTATCTAATACCCTGGTGCTACTAGGAGTACTAGTAAAGTACACATCAACACAATGTATATCCAATATACTTCTATCGACCTTGCCAGCCTTCTCATCTACCAAGTATCTAGGGTAATTCTGCTCCAGTGGCTGTTCCCCTTATTACAGAAGCACTTAGTCTCGGGTTTGGGTTCAACCTCGGGTTTCTTCACTGGAGCAGCAGCTGATTTGCCGTTTCATGAAGTATCCCTTCTTGCCCTTGCCCTTCTTGAAACTAGTGGTTTCACCAACCATCAACAATTGATGCTCCTTCTTGATTTCTACTTTCGCGGTGTCAAACATCGCGAATACCTCAAGGATCATCATATCTATCCCTGATATGTTATAGTTCATCACGAAGCTCTAGCAGCTGGTGGCAATGACTTTGGAGAAACATCACTATCTCATCTGGAAGATCAACTCCCACTCGATTCAAGTGATTGTTGTACTCAGACAATCTGAGCACAAGCTCAACGATTGAGCTTTTCTCCCTTAGTTTGTAGGCTAAGAAAATTGTCGGAGGTCTCATACCTCTTGACGTGGGCACGAGCCTGAAATCCCAATTTCAGCCCTCGAAACATCTCATATGTTCCGCGATGTTTCGAAAAACGTCTTTGGTGCCTCTACTTAAACCATTTAACTGAACTATCACGTAGTTATCAAAACGTGTATGTCCGATGTTCGCAACATCCACAAACGACGTTTGGGGTTCAGCACACTAAGCGGTGCATTAAGGACATAAGCGTTCTACTGTCGCTAATCTACTTCAACTTTCAACTATAATTTTCTCTAGGAACATATCTAAACAGTAGAACTATAGCGCGAGCTACGACATAATTTGCAAAAGGTCTTTTGACTATGTTCAAGATAATTAAGTTCATCTTATGAACTCCCACTCAGATAGACATCCCTCTGGTCATCTAAGTGATTACATGATCCGAGTCAACTAGGCCGTGTCCGATCATCACGTGAGACGGACTAGTCATCATCGGTGAACATCTTCATGTTGATCGTATCTACTATACGACTCATGCTCGACCTTTCGGTCTCCGTGTTCCGAGGCCATGTCTGCACATGCTAGGCTCGTCAAGTTAACCCTAAGTGTTTTCGCTGTGTAAAACTGTCTTACACCCGTTGTATGTGAACGTAAGAATCCATCACACCCGATCATCACGTGGTGCTTAGAAGCGACGAACTGTAGCAACGGTGCACAGTTAGGGGAGAACACTTCTTGAAATTTTGTAAGGGATCATCTTATTTACTACCGTCGTCCTAAGTAAACAAGATGCATAAACATGATAAACATCACATGCAATCATATAGTTGTGACATGATATGGCCAATATCATATAGCTCCTTTGATCTCCATCTTCGGGGCTCCATGATCATCTTGTCACCGGCATGACACCATGATCTCCATCATCATGATCTCCATCATCGTGTCTTCATGAAGTTGTCACGCCAACGACTACTTCTACTTCTATGACTAACGCGTTTAGCAATAAAGTAAAGTAGTTTACATGGCGTTCTTCAATGACACGCAGGTCATACAAAAAATAAAGACAACTCCTATGGCTCCTGCCGGTTGTCATACTCATCGACATGCAAGTCGTGAATCCTATTACAAGAACATGATCAATCTCATACATCACATATCATTCATCACATTCTTCTTGGCCATATCACATCACATAGCATACCCTGCAAAAACAAGTTAGACGTCCTCTAATTGTTGTTTGCATGTTTTACGTGGCTGCTATGGGTTTCTAGCAAGAACGTTTCTTACCTACGCAAGACCACAACGTGATATGCCAATTGCTATTTACCCTTCATAAGGACCCTTTTCATCGAATCCGTTCCGACTAAAGTGGGAGAGACTGGCACCCGCTAGCCACCTTATGCACCAAGTGCATGTCAATCGGTGGAACCTGTCTCACGTAAGAGTACGTGTAAGGTCGGTCCGGGCCGCTTCATCCCACAATACCGTCGAAACAAGATTGGACTAGTAACGGTAAGCATATTGAACAACATCAACGCCCACAACTACTTTGTGTTCTACTCGTGCAAAGAATCTACGCAATAGACCTAGCTCATGATGCCACTGTTGGGGAACGTAGCAGAAATTCAAAAATTTTCCTACGTGTCACCAAGATCTATCTATGGAGAGACCAGCAACGAGTAGAAAGGAGAGTGCATCTACATACCCTTGTAGATCGCTAAGCGGAAGCGTTCAAGTGAACGGGGTTGATGGAGTCGTACTCGTCGTGATTCAGATCACCGATGATCAAGTGCCGAACGGACGGCACCTCCGCGTTCAACACACGTACAGCCCGGTGACGTCTCCCACGCCTTGATCCAGCAAGGAGAGAGGGAGAGGTTGAGGAAGACTCCATCCAGCAGCAGCACAACGGCGTGGTGGTGGTGGAGGAGCGTGGCAATCCCGCAGGGCTTCGCCAAGCACCACGGGAGAGGAGAAGAACTTGGGAGAGAGGGAGGGGCTGCACCAAAGGCATAAGGTGTGTTTGGGAGGCCCTCCTACCCCACTATATATAGGGATCCCAAGGGGGGGGGTGCGCCAGCCCCTAGGAGATCCAATCTCCAAGGGGGCGGCGGCCAGGGGAGGAGTCCTCCCCCCCCCCAAGGCACCTAGGAGGTGCCTTCCCCTGCTGGGACTCTTCCTTTAGGGTTTCCCCAGGCGCATGGGCCTCTTGGGGCTGGTGCCCTTGGCCCATGTAGGCCAAGGCGCACCCCCTACAGCCCATGTGGCCCCCCGGGGCAGGTGGCCCCACCCGGTGGGCCCCCGGGACCCTTCCGGTGGTCCCGGTACAATACCGATGACCCCGAAACTTGTCCCGATGGCCGAAACAGGACTTCATATATATAAATCTTTACCTCCGGACCATTCCGGAACTCCTCGTGACGTCCGGGATCTCATCCGGGACTCCGAACAACATTCGGTAACCACATACAAGCTTCCTTTATAACCCTAGCGTCATCGAACCTTAAGTGTGTAGACCCTACGGGTTCGGGAGACATGCAGACATGACCGAGACGTTCTCCGGTCAATAACCAACAGCGGGATCTGGATACCCATGTTGGCTCCCACATGTTCCACGATGATCTCATCGGATGAACCACGATGTCAAGGACTCAATCGATCCCGTATTCAATTCCCTTTGTCTAGCGGTATGTTACTTGCCCGAGATTCGATCGTCGGTATCCAATACCTTGTTCAATCTCGTTACCGGCAAGTCACTTTACTCGTTCCGTAACACATCATCCCGTGATCAACTCCTTGGTCACATTGCGCATATGATGATGTCCTACCGAGTGGGCCCAGAGATACCTCTCCGTTTACACGGAGTGACAAATCCCAGTCTCGATCCGCATAAAACAATAGATACTTTCGGAGATACCTGTAGTGCACCTTTATAGTCACCCAGTTACGTTGTGACGTTTGATACACCCAAAGCACTCCTACGGTATCCAGGAGTTACACGATCTCATGGTCAAAGGAAGAGATACTTGACATTGGCAAAGCTCTAGCAAACGAACTACACGATCTTTGTGCTAGTCTTAGGATTGGGTCTTGTCCATCACATCATTCTCCTAATGATGTGATCCCGTTATCAACGACATCCAATGTCCATAGCCAGGAAACCATGACTATCTGTTGATCACAACGAGCTAGTCAACTAGAGGCTCACTAGGGACATATTGTGGTCTATGTATTCACACGTGTATTACGATTTCCGGATAATACAGTTATAGCATGAATAAAAGACAATTATCATGAACAAGGAAATATAATAATAATACTTTTATTATTGCCTCTAGGGCATATTTCCAACACTGGCCGCAAGTCGACTCGGCCAGCGCGCCATCGACGATGCCGACGCTCGCCACTGATACGTCCATTTTGCATCAAGCTTTTATATCAATATTTATTGCATTATGGACTGTTATTTCACTTTATGTCACAATAACTATGGCTATTCTCTCTTATTTTACAAGGTTTACATAAGGAGGGAGAATGCCGATAGCTGGAATTCTGGGCTGGAAAAGGAGCAAATATTAGAGACCTATTCTGCGCAACTCCAAAAGTCCTGAAACTCCACGGAACATCTTAAAATAAATAAAGAAAAATCCTCGCCAAATATGAAGGCCAGGGGGCCCACACCCTGCTCATGAGGGTGGGGGGCGCGCCCCTACCTCGTGGCCCCCCTGGTGGCTCTCCGATGTCCATCTTCTCCTATATGAAGTCTTTCAATGAGAAAAAAAACCAGAAGGAACTTTTCGGGACGAGACTCCGCCGCCATGAGGCGGAACCAATCAAGAGCTCCGGCAGAGCTGTTCTGTCGGGGATACTTCCCTCCGGGAGGGGGAAATCATCACCATCGTCGTCACCAACACTCCTCTCATCGGTAGAGGGCAATCTCCATCAACATCTTCACTAGAACCATCTCATCTCCAAACCCTAGTTCATCTCTTGTATCCAATTCTTGTCTCAAAGTCCGGGATTGGTGCTAGTAGGTTGCTAGTAGTGTTGATTACTCCTTGTAGTTGATGCTAGTTGGTTTATTTGGTGGAATATCATATGTTCAGATCCTATATGCATGTTATTACCCCTCCGATTATGAACATGAATATGCTTTGTGAGTAATTACATTTGTTCCTGAGGACAAGGGAGAAGTCTTGCTATTAGTAGTCATGTGAATTTGGTATTCGTTTGATATTTTGATAAGATGTATGTTGTCTAGCCTCTAGTGGTGTTATGTGAACGTCGACTACATAACACTTCACCATTATTTGGGCCTAGAGGAAGGCATTGGGAAGTAATAAGTAGATGATGGGTTGCTAGAGTGACGGAAGCTTAAACCCTAGTTTATGCGTTGCTTCATAAGGGGCTGATTTGGATCCACATGTTTCATGCTATGGTTAGGTTTACCTTAATACTTTTGTTGTAGTTGCGGATGCTTGCAATAGAGGTTAATCATAAGTGGGATGCTTGTTCAAGTAAGAACAGCACCCAAGCACCGGTCCACCCACATATCAAATTATCAAAGTATCGAACGCGAATCATATGAACGTGATGAAAACTAGCTTGACGATATTCCCATGTGTCCTCGGGAGCGCTTTTCCTATTATAAGAGTTTGTTCCGACTTGTCCTTTGCTACAAAAGGATTGGGCCACCTTGCTGCACTTTATTTACTTTTGTTACTTGTTGCTCGTTACAACTTATCTTATCACAAAACTATCTGTTACCACTTATTTCAGTACTTGCAGAGAATACCTTGCTGAAAACCGCTTATCATTTCCTTCTGCTCCTCGTTGGGTTCGACACTCTTACTTATCGAAAGGACTACGATAGATCCCCTATACTTGTGGGTCATCAAGACTCTTTTCTGGCGCCGTTGCCGGGGAGTGTAGCGCCTTTGGTAGGTGGAATTTGGTAAGGAAAAATTTATATAGTGTGCTGAAATTTACTGTCACTTGTTACTATGGAAAGTAATTCTCTGAGGGGCTTGTTCGGGGTATCTTCACCCCGTCCAGTAGAGAAAAGAGTTGCTCCTCAACCTACTGAACCTATTGAAAATGAAACTCCTTTTGAATTTCCTTCGGGTATGATGGAAAAACTGCTAGCTAACCCTTTTACAAAAGATGGAACAAAGCATCCTGATGAGCACTTAATATATGTGGATGAAGTTTGTGGATTATTTAAGCTTGCAGGTATACCCGATGATGTTGCTAAGAAGAAGGTCTTCCCTTTATCTTTGAAGGGAGACGCATTGATATGGTATAGGCTATGTGATGATATGAGATCATGGGACTATAAAAGATTGAAGTTGGAATTTCATCAAAAGTATTACCCTATGCATCATCGTGATCGCAATTATATATGTAATTTCTGGCCTCGCGAAGGAGAAAGCATCGCTCAAGCTTGCGGGAGGCTTAAATCAATGTTATATTCATGCCCCAATCATGAGCTCTCGAGAGAAATAATTATGCAAAGTTTTTATGCTCGGCTTTCTGAAAACAATCGCACCATGCTCGATACTTCTTGTGTGGCTCTTTATGATGAAGACTATTGAATTCAGATGGAATTTATTGGATAGAATTAAACGCAACTCTGAAGATTGGGACCTTGACGAAGGTAAGGAGTCAGGTATGACACCTAAGTTTGATTGTGTTAAATCTTTTATGGACACCGATATTTTCCGTAAGTTTAGCACTAAATATGGACTTGACTCTGAGATAGTAGCTTCTTTCTGTGAATCTTTTGCTACTTATGTTGATCTCCCTAAGGAGAAGTGGTTTAAATATCATCCTCCCATAGAAGTAAAAGTAGATGCACCTATTAAAGTTGAAGAAAAGACTGTCACTTATAATGATCCTATTGTTCCTACTTCTTATGTTGAGAAACCACCTTTCCCTGTTAGAGTAAAGGATCATGCTAAAGCTTCAACTGTTGTTCGTAAAAGCAATATTAGAACTTATACACCCCCTGAGCAAGTTAAAGTAGAACCTAATATTGCTATTGTTAAAGATCTCTTGTCTGATAATATTGATGGGCATGTTATTCAGTTCGAAGGTGAAACTGCTAGAATTGCTAAACCTTGTGCTAAAGATAAACATAGACCTGTGGTAGGCGTGCCTGTTATTTCTGTTAAAATAGGAGATCATTGTTATCATGGCTTATGTGATATGGGTGCAAGTGCTAGTGTTATACCGCATACTTTATACGAAGAAATTAAGAATGAAATTGCACCTGCTGAGTTAGAAGGTATTGATGTCACAATTAAACTTGCCAATAGAGATACTATTTCACCAATTGGAATTGTTAGAGATGTTGAAGTCTTGTGTGGGAAAACTAAATATCCTGCTGATTTTCTTGTTCTACTTCTCCGCAAATAGCTTTTGTCCCATTATATTTGGTAGACCCTTCTTGAACACTGTTAATCTAGGATAGATTGCGAAAAGAATGTTGTTACTATTGGCTTGGATGATATGGTTCATGAGTTTAATTTCTCTAAATTTAGTAAACAACATCGTGAGGAAGAATTACCTAGTAAGGATGAAATTATTGGTCTTGCTTCTATTGCCGTACCTCCTAGTGATCCTTTAGAACACTATTTGCTAGACCATGAAAATGATATGTTCATGAATGAAAGAAGGGAAATAGATGAAGTATTCTTTAACAGGAACCTATTCTGCAACACAATTTGCCTGTTGAAATTTTAGGGGATCCTCCTCCACCCAAGGGTGATCCCGTGTTTGAGCTTAAACCTTTGCCTGATAATCTTAAATATGCTTATCTTGATGAAAAGAAGATATATCCTGTTATTATTAGTGCTAACCTTTCAGAGCATGAAGAAGAAAGATTATTGAAAACTCTGAAGAAGCATCGTGCTGCTATTGGATATACTCTTGATGATCTTAAGGGCATTAGTCCCACTCTATGTCAACATAAAATAAATTTGGAAGCAGATGCCAAACCAGTTCGTGATCCTCAATGACGTCTGAATCCTAAAATGAAAGAAGTGGTAAGAAAAGAAATACTAAAGCTTCTGGAGGCAGGTATAATCTATCCCGTTGCTGATAGTGAGTGGGTAAGTCCTGTCCATTGTGTCCCTAAGAAGGGAGGTATTACTGTTGTTCCTAATGATAAGATGAATTGATTCCACAAAGAATTATCACAGGTTATAGGATGGTAATTGATTTCCGCAAATTAAATAAAGCTACTAAGAAAGATCATTACCCCTTACCTTTTATTGATCAAATGCTAGAAAGATTATGCAAACATACACACTATTGCTTTCTAGATGGTTATTCTGGTTTCTCTCAAATACCTGTGTCGGCTAGAGATCAATCAAAGACTACTTTTACATGCCCTTTTGGTACTTTTGCTTATAGACGTATGCCTTTTGGTTTATGTAATGCACCTGCTACCTTTCAAAGATGCATGATGGCTATATTCTCTGACTTTTGTGAAAAGATTTGTGAGGTTTTCATGGACGACTTTTCCGTCTATGGTTCCTCTTTTGATGATTGCTTGAGCAATCTTGATCGAGTTTTGCAGAGATGTGAAGAAACTAATCTTGTCTTGAATTGGGAAAAGTGCCACTTTATGGTTAATGAAGGTATTGTCTTGGGGCATAAAGTTTCTGAAAGAGGTATTGAAGTTGATAAAGCCAAGGTTGATGCTATTGAAAAGATGCCATGTCCCAAGGACATCAAAGGTATAAGAAGTTTCCTTGGTCACGCCGGATTTTACAGGAGGTTCATTAAGGACTTCTCAAAAATTTCTCGGCCTCTGACTAATTTATTGCAAAAAGATATACCATTTGTCTTTGATGATGATTGTGTAGAAGCATTTGAAATACTTAAGAAAGCATTAGTCTCTGCACCTGTTGTTCAGCCACCTGATTGGAATTTACCCTTTGAAATTATGTGTGATGCTAGTGATTATGCTGTAGGTGCTGTTCTAGGGCAAAGAGTTGATAAGAAATTAAATGTTATTCATTATGCTAGTAAGACTCTAGACAATGCTCAAAGAAATTATGCTACTACTAAAAAGAGCTTTTAGCAGTTGTATTTGCTTGTGATAAGTTCAGACCTTATATTGTTGATTCTAAAGTAACTATTCAAACTGATCATGCTGCTATTAAATACCTTATGGAAAATAAAGATGCTAAACCTAGACTTATTAGATGGGTTCTCTTGCTACAAGAATTTGATTTGCATATTGTTGATAGAAAGGGAGCTGAGAACCCCGTTGCAGACAACTTGTCTAGGTTAGAAAATATTCTTGATGACCCACTACCTATTAATGATAGCTTTCTTGATGAACAATTAAATGTTATAAGTACTTCTCGTAGTACTCCATGGTATGCTGATTATGCTAATTATATTGTTGCTAAATTTATACCACCTAGCTTCACATACCAGCAAAAGAAAAAGTTTTTCTATGATTTAAGACATTACTTTTGGGATGACCCACATCTTTATAAAGAAGGAGTAGATGGTGTTATTAGACGTTGTGTACCTGAGCATGAACAGGAACAGATCCTACGCAAGTGTCATTCCGAGGCTTATGGAGGACACCACGCTGGAGATAGAACTGCACATAAGGTATTGCAATCTGGTTTTTATTGGCCTACTCTCTTCAAGGATGCCCGTAAGTTTGTCTTGTCTTGTGATGAATGTCAAAGAATTGGTAATATTAGTAGACGTCAAGAAATGCCTATGAATTATTCTCTTGTTATTGAACCGTTTGATGTTTGGGGCTTTGATTATATGGGACCTTTTCCTGCCTCTAATGGATACACACATATTCTAGTTACTATTGATTACGTTACTAAGTGGGTAGAAGCTATTCCAACTAGTAGTGCTGATCATAACACTTCTATTAAAATGCTTAAGGAAGTTATTTTCCCAAGGTTTGGAGTCCCTAGATATTTAATGACTGATGGTGGTTCACACTTTATTCATGGTGCTTTCCGTAAAATGCTTGCTAAATATGATGTTAATCATAGAATTGCATCTCCTTATCACCCTCAGTCTAGTGGTCAAGTAGAGTTGAGCAATAGAGAGGTCAAATTAATTTTGCAAAAGACTGTTAATAGGTCTAGAAAGAATTGGTCCAAGAAACTTGATGATGCATTATGGGCTTATAGAACTGCATACAAAAATCCTATGGGTATGTCTCCGTATAAGATGGTTTATGGAAAAGCATGTGACTTACCTCTCGAACTAGAACATAAGGCATATTGGGCTATTAAAGAGCTCAACTATGATTTTAAACTTGCCGGTGAGAAGAGGTTATTTGATATTAGCTCACTTGATGAATGGAGAACCCAAGCTTATGAAAATGCCAAGTTGTTTAAAGAAAAAGTTAAAAGATGGCATGACAAAAGGATACAAAAGCGTGAGTTTAATGTAGGTGATTATGTATTGCTATACAACTCTCGTTTAAGATTTTTTGCAAGAAAACTTCTCTCTAAATGGGAAGGCCCCTATGTTATCGAAGAGGTCTATCGTTCCGGTGCCATAAAAATCAACAACTTCGAGGGCACAAATCCGAAGGTGGTAAACGGTCAAAGAATCAAACATTATATCTCAGGTAATCCCATAAATGTTGAAACCAATATTATTGAAACCGTAACCCCGGAGGAATACATAAGGGACACTTTCCGGAACGTTTCAGACTCCGAAAAGGAATAGGTATGTGGTACGGTAAGTAAACCGACTCCAAAACAATTTTAAGGCAATATTTCTCCGTTTTGGAATATTTAGAAAAATAGAAAAATAAGTAGCAGTCCGGGAAGGACACGAGGGCCCCACGAGGGTGGTGGGCGCGCCCTACCCCCCTGGGCGCGCCCCCTACCTCGTGAGCACCTCGTGTGCCTTCCGGACTCCGTTTTCTTGCACGATACATATTTTGGTCGGTAAAAATTCATTATATAACCTCCCGAAGGTTTTGACTCCCGTATCACACAAACCTCCTTTGTTCTTGTTTCGAGTTGTTTTCTGTCAGGGTTTTCCAGGCTAGGCATCATGTCGTCTCCCTCCTCCAACAATGGTGACAACGATGCTTGGCTAATGAAGATAGATCTGAAGAGGGAAGAACCCACGAGGGTCAACAAGGATGAAAGGATCAAGAAGGCCACGGAGGATCAAGCTCCAGCAGCAAAAGACATCCTTCAAATTGATCATAACCTTCTTACCCCAACTGAGATCAAAGCTTTCAAGATGATTGAGTTAGCTCGTATACAAAACAAGTATCTCACACAAGAAAATATTTTGTTGAAGGATCATATTGTCGCACTCAAGGGCATTATTCACAAGTTGGAGGACCTCTTACGCTCGATGTGCGATTATACGTTACCTCCACCTTCTTCACCGACCAAGGAGATATAATCACATGGGTATGGGCACTCCCCTTGGCAACTGCCAAGCTTGGGGGAGGTGCCCCGGTATCGTATCACCATCACAACTCCTATCTTTACCGTTTTTCTTAGTTCGATCCTATTAGTAGTATCTTGATCTGGTAGAACAAAGTTTATGGCATGATCTAGTTTTAAGTTTTGCTTTATGATCTCTCTTTGTAATCGAGTCCGTGAGCTATATATAATAAAGATTAGTGTTGAGTCAAGGGCTTGATTATTTTGCCATGATCTTGGGTGAATAAAAGAAAAGAGAAAAAGAATAAAAAGAAACAAAGAGTTCATTTGATCTTATTGAGAGTAATGACTTCACATAGAAAGAGTATGATGATTAAAAGTTGTTGGGAGTTGGCAGACATAGCTTTGGTCATTGTTGCAATTAATAGGAAGTAATAAGGAAATAGAGGTTTTCACATATAGATATATTATCATTGACATCTTTTATGATTGGGAGCACTCATTAAAATATGACATGCTAAAGAGTTGGTGTTGGACAAGGAAGACAACGTAATGAGTTATGCCTTTCTTATATCTGAGATAAAGTATGTTGTCATGGATCCTCTAACTTGTTGAGCTTGCCTTTCCCCCTCATGGTAGCCAAATTCTCAGAACTAAGTAGAAATACTACTTGTGCTTCCAAAATCCCTAAACCAGTTTTGCCATGAGAGTCCACCATATCTACCTATGGATTGAGTAAGATCCTTTAAGTAAGTTGTTATTGGTGCAAAGCAATAAAAATTGCTCTAAACATGTATGATTGATTGGTGTGGGAGAAATAAGCTTTATACGATCTTGTGATGTGGAAGTAATAAAAGTGACGGACTGCATAATAAAGGTTCATATCACAAGGGGCAATATAAAGTGACGTTCTTTCGCATTGAGATTTTGTGCATCCACCATAAAAGCGTGTGGCAACCTCTGCTTCCCTCTGCGAAGGGCCTATCCTTTATTATTATCTTCTACCTTATGCAAGAGTCATGGTGATCTTCACCTTTTCTTTTTCTTTTTATCCTTTGGCAAGCTCAGCATGTTGGAAAGAACATGATATATATGTATATCTAATTGGATGTAGGGGAGCACGAACCATTATTGTTGACATTACCCTTGAGGTAAAAGGTTGTGGGGCAAAACTATAAGCCCCTATCTTTCTCTGTGTCCGATTAAAACTCCGTAACCACAAGTATTGCGTGAGTGTTAGCAATTATGGAGGACTAAATGATAGTTGAGTATGTGGACCTACTTTTTAGCTCTGACATAGACTCTTTCCGATGTTATGATAAATTGCAATTGCTTCAATCACTGAGATTATAGTTTGTCGGAGCCCAATAAGGTTTATGATTTATACTTTTGCATTGTGAATAGATCGTCACTTGAACATAAGTAATCATATGACAAAAGCTATATATGTTGCTGTTATGAGAATGATCATGATGCCTTCATGTCTGTATTTTATTTTTATCGACGCCTCTACCTCTAAACATGAGGACATATTTATTATTATTGGCTTTTCGCTTGAGGACAAGCGAGGTCTAAGCTTGGGGGAGTTGATACATCCATTTTGCATCATGCTTGTATATCAATATTTATTGCATTATGGACTGTTATTTCACTTTATGTCACAATACTTATGGCTATTCTCTCTTATTTTACAAGGTTTACATAAGGAGGGAGAATGCCGGCAGCTGGAATTCTGGGCTGGAAAAGGAGCAAATATTAGAGACCTATTCTGCGCAACTCCAAAAGTCCTGAAACTCCACGGAACATCTTAAAATAAATAAAGAAAAATCCTCGCCAAATATGAAGGCCAGGGGGCCCACACCCTGCTCACGAGGGTGGGAGGCGCCCCCCCTAGGGCGCGCCCCCTACCTCGTGGGCCCCCTGGTGGCTCTCCGACGTCCATCTTCTCCTATATGAAGTCTTTCGATGAGAAAAAAATCAGAAGGAACTTTTCGGGACGAGACTCCGCAGAGCTCCGGCAGAGCTGTTCTGCCGGGGATACTTCCCTCCGGGAGGGGGAAATCATCACCATCGTCATCACCAACGCTCCTCTCATCGGGAGAGGGCAATCTCCATCAACATCTTCACCAGCACCATCTCATCTCCAAACCCTAGTTCATCTCTTGTATCCAATTCTTGTCTCAAAGTCCGGGATTGGTGCTAGTAGGTTGCTAGTAGTGTTGATTACTCCTTGTAGTTGATGCTAGTTGGTTTATTTGGTGGAAGATCATATGTTCAGATCCTATATGCATATTATTACCCCTCTGATCATGAACATGAATATGCTTTGTGAGTAATTACGTTTGTTCCCGAGGACAAGGGAGAAGTCTTGCTATTAGTAGTCATGTGAATTTGGTATTTGTTTGATATTTTGATAAGATGTATGTTGTCTAGCCTCTAGTGGTGTTATGTGAACGTCGACTACATAACACTTCACCATTATTTGGGCCTAGAGGAAGACATTGGGAAGTAATAAGTAGATGATGGGTTGCTAGAGTGACAGAAGCTTAAACCCTAGTTTATGCGTTGCTTCGTAAGGGGCTGATTTGGATCCACATGTTTCATGCTATGGTTAGGTTTACGTTAATACTTTTGTTGTAGTTGCGGATGCTTGCAATAGAGGTTAATCATAAGTGGGATGCTTGTTCAAGTAAGAACAACACCCAAGCACCGGTCCACCCACATATCAAATTATCAAAGTATCGAACGCGAATCATATGAACGTGATGAAAACTAGCTTGATGATATTCCCATGTGTCCTCGGGAGCGCTTTTCCTATTATAAGAGTTTGTTCCGGCTTGTCCTTTGCTACCAAAGGATTGGGCCACCTTGCTGCACTTTATTTACTTTTGTTACTTGTTGCTCGTTACAACTTATCTTATCACAAAACTATCCTTTACCACTTATTTTAGTACTTGCAGAGAATACCTTGCTGAAAACTGCTTATCATTTCCTTCTGCTCCTCGTTGGGTTCGACACTCTTACTTATCGAAAGGACTACGATAGATCCCCTACACTTGTGGGTCATCAGCCACTGCCTCGATCAGCTCGCTCGCTCCCTGGAGGTGGAGGAGAGCGGTGCTATCAGGCCGGCGTGCTTCGGCCCGCGCATCCGGGAGGAGCCCTTCCCCAAAAGATTCATGCTCCCCCGCGACACCCCAAGTACAACGAGGCGGTGAAGCCAGAAGACTGGCTCACCGACTACACCACGGCCATTGGCATCACCGGTGCCAATCGTCGTCTCGCCGTGCGCTATGCACCGCTCATGCTCCAAGGGTCGGCCCGCACGTGGTTGAACAGCCTGCCAATGGGCAGCATCAATACGTGGGTGGACTTCGAGGAAGCCTTCGTCCGCAACTTCACAGGGACCTACAAGTGACCCGACCGCCCTAGCCAGCTCGCCATGTGCGTGCAAGGGCCTACGGAGACCAGTCGCGAGTACCTCGCACGCTGGACCGAGCTCTGGAATAGCTGCGAGGGCGTCCATGAAGTCCAGGCGATCCAGTACTTCGTCAGCGGGTGCCGAGACAGCACCCTCCTCAAGCACAAGCTCTTAAGCTCCGAGCCGGCCACCATGGCCGCGCTCATGGTGACGGCAGACAAGTACGCCAACACCGACTCCGCCATCAAGATCCAGGTGGCGCTGGATGAAGCCGGCAAGGCGAAGCCGGTTCCCCCTCCGAAGCCGGCCGGCGAAAGCAGCCGGCAGCAGCATCACCGGAACAACAAGCGCAAGGCCGACCAGCCGGCGCCGCATCACGACAACCGGCTCGTCGCGGCCACCGAGCCCGCGGCGGACCCAACGGGAAGCGCCGGCAAACCGGCAAGACGGCATGGCAACCCGCCATGAGCTTAGAGTAGATGCTCGACGCCCCCTGCAAGCACCACAGTGGCGCAAGACCCTCCACGCACACGCTTCGGCAGTGCACCATCACCAAGCGCATCATGAGGGGCGACATCCCGCCCCCTCCGGCTCCGGCTCTAGGCACGGGACAGCCGCCTCCGCCTCCACCGCCGCCTCCAGCTGGCGGCGCGATGCGCGACGACGCCTCCCCAGACCAGAACGCGGCCTACATCGTCTCACCAGCCTCGGCGACGACAATCGCAGCGAGCGCTTCCTTCGGCAGGAGGTGAACACCGTCGCCCGGCCAAGCCAGAGTTCATGCATTGGTCAGATTGCCCGATCACCTGGACCCGGGAGGATCACCCGGCAGTCATGCCGAGTCCGGGTGGTTACGCCCTCGTCTTCAACCCCACCATCATCATGCGGCGCACATGCAAGTTCTCCCGAGTCCTTATCAACGGCGGCAGCAGCATCAACATTCTCTACCGCGACACGATGACCAAGCTCGGCCTCAAGGCCGAGGACCTGGAGCCGACC
Organism: Triticum aestivum; assembly: GCF_018294505.1. NCBI lineage: Eukaryota > Viridiplantae > Streptophyta > Magnoliopsida > Poales > Poaceae > Triticum > Triticum aestivum. The sequence continues at coordinate 229,910,394 of NC_057800.1, forward strand.
CGAACGATCTTCCACGGCATCGTGCCCGGCCTCTCCTGCTCCCCCATTGGCCGGGTCTGGCTAGATGTCCTGTTCGATGACAGCAACCACTTCCGGCGCGAACCGATCTGGTTTGAGGTGGTGGACCTGTCCAACGCGTATCACGCATTGCTGGGCCGGCCCGTGCTTGCCAAGTTCATGGCTGTTCCCCATTACGCGTACCTGAAGATGAAGATGCCGGGTCCCAAGGGCCTCATCACCATCACCGGTGATTACCGCAAGTCCCTGGAGTGCGCCCGAGATGGCGCCAAGTTGGCCGAGTCGCTGGTCATTGCCGAGGAGCGGCACCAGCTCGACCGGATCGTCGCCCTGGCAGGCGAGGCCTCCGCCGCGTCGATCCCGACCCCGGACCCGGCCGACGAGGCCGCCTTCAAGCCCTCCAAGGAGACCAGGAAAGTGAATCTCAACCCAGAAGACTCCAGCTGCAGCAAGTACGTTGTCATAGGCGCCCGCCTCGACAGCAAATAGGAAGGCGAGCTCGTCGAGTTCCTCCGTCAGAATCGGGATATCTTCGCATGGACCCCAAGGACATGTCGGGTATCCCGAGGAAGTACGCCGAGCACAAAATTCATGTCCGCAAGGACGCCAAGCCTGTTCGTTAACCCCTACGACGATTTTTCGAAGAGAAGAACCATTGGTGAAGAGGTCGCCAAGCTTTTGGCGGCCGGCTTCATAATGGAAGTGTTTCACCCCGAGTGGCTGGCCAATCCAGTCCTCGTCCTAAAGAAGAACAAGACCTGGCGCATGTGTATGGACTACACCAGCCTCAACAAGGCCTGTCCCAAGGACCCGTTTGTAACACCCTCGATGCGACTATATCTCCCACGTGTCGAGGCACGACTTAGAGGCATAATCGCATTGAAGGCATATGTCGCAAGTTAGGCAATCTTCACAACATCCCATGTAATATAATTCATAAAGGGGAGATAACATAGTTGGCTTACACTCGCCACGTCAATCAAGTACATAAACAACATTACATCATCCAAACACTCATGGCCCGACTACAACGCCAAAATAAAAGATAACCCAACAAGCGACATGGTCCCGATCACCCCCAACTGGGCACCACTACTGATCATCAGGAAAAGAAACATAGTAACGTTGAGAGTCTTCGTCGAACTCCCACTTGAGCTCATGCGCGTCTGTTGGAGCGGAATCATCGGGCCCTGCATCTGGTGTAATAGTAATCTGTGAGCCACAGGGACTCAGCAATCTCGCACCCTCACGATCAAGACTATTTAAGCTTATAGGTAAGGCAAGGTAAAAGTAAGTGGAGCTGCAGCAAGCGACTAGCAAATATGGTGGCTAACTTATTCGCAAAAGAGAGCGAGAAGAGGAGGCAAAGCACGAGCGACAAACTAGAGAGCAACCTGCGCAAACATTACTCCAACACCGTGTCCACTTCCCGGACTCCGCCGAGAAGAGGCCATCACGGTAACACACTCAGTTGATTCATTTTAATTAAGTTAAGGTTCAAGTTATCTACAACCGGACATTAACAAATTCCCATCTGCCCATAACCGTGGGCACGGCTTTCGAAAGTTCAAATCCCTGCAGGGGAGTCCCAACTTAGCCCATGACAAGCTCTCACGGCCATCGAAGGAATAGACCTCCTCCCAAGACGTTCTGATCAGACTCGGTATCTCGGTTCTTCAAGACACTTCGACAGGTTAAAACAAGACCAGCAACACCGCCCGAATGTGCCGACAAATCCTGATAGGAGCTGCACATATCTCTTTCTCAGGGCACACTCAGATTGTCCAAACTTCCGGTAGGCCAGCCCAGAGTTGCCCATGGTAGCCACCGACGGCTGACAGTTTGGACCAACACTCAGAGGAGCACTGGCCCGGGGGGTTTAAATAAGATGACCCTCGGGCTCCGGAAACCCAAGGGAAAAATAGGCTAGGTGGAAAATGGTAAAACCAAGGTTGGGCATTGCTGGAAAAGCTTTAATCAAGGCGAACTATCAAGGGGTTCCCATTATAACCCAACCACGTAAGGAACGCAAAATCCGGGAACATAACACCGATATGACGGAAACTAGGGCGGCAAGAGTGGAACGAAACACTAGGCGAGAGGCCGAGCCTTCCACCCTTTACCAGGTATATAGATGCATTAAGATAACAAGATAGTATAATGATATCCCAACAAGTAAATAAATGTTCCAACAAGGAACGGCCTCCAATCTTCACCTGCAACTAGCAACGCTATAAGAGGGGCTGAGCAAAGCGGTAACATAGCCAATCAACGGTTTGCTAGGACATGGTGGGTTAGAGGTTTGACATGGCAATTTGGGAGGCTTGAAAGCAAGTGGTAGGCATCGTAGCATTGGCATAGCAAAAGAGCGAGCAAACTAGCATAGCAAAGATAGTAGTGATTTCGAGGGTATGATCATCTTGCCTGCACAGTTGTCAGAGTTGGCTAGATCCTCGAAAGCAAACTCAACGGACTCCTTGTTAGCGAACTCGTCTCCCGGCTCTACCCAAACAAGACAAACAAGCAACAAGGATACAATCAACCACGTGCAAGACTCAAACAATATGATGCAAAGATGATATGCTATGCGGGATGCGATGCGGGATGCATATGCAAGATGTGACAAGGGATGCATGAACCTGGCTTCAACTTGGGAATCCAAGCGTGCCACTGGAAAGATGAGATGAAATCGCTTGAAAACGATATAAAGAACGCCGGAATCGGAGTTACGGTTTGGAAATGGCAAGCGATTCAAATATGACACCGGTCTGCGATTTACAGCATGTAGCCATCTAAATGCAACAAAATGAACATGCTACAACACCCAAACATGACAACAAAATACATGGCAGGGATGCATTCAAGATGCTTAACAAAAGTCTTGCACTGAGCTACGGCCAATACATCCATTAACAGGTTCAAACAAGCATGGAAAAATGCATATGACAAACATATTTCAGACTTAGTGAAATTAACACTTGTCTGGAATCGTAGATCAGGTAGCACTCTTCGGAGCAACAAAACTACATGCTACAGGAACTGAACATGGCAAAGTAAAGCATGGCATGGAGCTACTCAAAGAGCTTAACAAAAGTCCCTTAGTGACCTTGAGTCAAAAAGGACCAGAAAATACAATTGCAAACATGTGAACATAGCAAAAACATGATCAGATCACAGACTTAGTGAAAACTGGAGCATGCTGAAAACAGATATCAAGTAGGCATGTTTACGAGCTCGATGCACTCACTACGGAGCAAGTAATGATAAGCTAAGCATACACCCATCAAGAAGGCACAAAATGCAAGCTAGACATGGCAAGAACAATAGCATAGCAAGCACGGATCAACTACAACATCATCGGCAAAATTGCAAACAAGTTGACAATCTGCCCAGATTCACAAAGTAGCAAAAGTAGAGCTCGATTGACTCAAGCTAGGGTGCTCCATAATTGCAAACAAAGACATGGATGGATAGAGCATTACAAGATTAACAAAACATCCTTACTGATCATCCTCAAAAGAGGCACGGATCGCTAGGAAACAACATGAACATAAGGCAATATGAGATAAATAGCTCAAGGACTTAGTGGAATTGCTAAGTCCCTGAAAACAGAATTAGCAAGTGCACCACTTTGCAAGCTTGTGCTAGTCACCACACACATCACAAAAATACATGGGTTGCACCTCTGGAAAGATGACAAAACCCTTAACAAAACATATGTAGAACATCAGGGCATATCATGCACACAATAATCATGGCAAAAATGACAAAAAGCTAAACGGAGTAGCAGATCTGACAATTATCTCAAGTAGCCCTCTTCTAACAGCATTTCGGGCATCAAGATGAACTCAAATGAAAATAATGCAATGGAATGAAATGATGTACTCTCTGAGATGAACATTTTGATATGCTATATGCCCAAATCAGAGCTACGGATGCAAAGTTACGAGGCTATGAACATGAGCACTTGGATCTGGAATTTTGGGACTTAGAAGAAAAAAACACCTCCGGATCTAGGGTTTGACCCGGCACGCAAACCGAGGCAGAAATCCGGCGAGGTGGCGGCGGCTCCGGTGTGCTCGAAGAAGCGGCGGCGAGGTGAGGGAGAGGAAGATCCGGCCACTCCCGGCCGGATCTGGCGGCGAAGATGGCGGTGGCGGCCGGCGGGGACCTCGGGCGGCGCGGGCGAGCTGCGCGGGGCGGCGGCGGGCGATGCGGCGGCGGCGAGGCGGCGGCGCGCGACGGCCTGGCGGGGCCGGGCGCGAGGAGGCGGGGCGAGGGAGCGGGGAGGCGGCGGCCGGGCCCGGGAGGGCCTCCCGCGGGCCGGGTGGCCGTGGTGGTGGGAGCGCTGGCGGCGCCACGTGTCGCCCTTCCAGTGGCCGCGGGCGGCGGCGCGGCGTGTCCGGCGGCGGATGGACATGTCCGGCACGGAGAGAGATGATTTTTTGGGTTTGGAGACGAAGGAGATCCGGATTTCGGGGAAGGGGTCTATTTATAGGCATAGAGGGAGCTAGGAGAGTCCAAATGAGGTGCGGTTTTTGGCCACACGATCGTGATCGAACGATCTAGATGGTGGAGAAGGCTTAGGTGGGGATTGGGCCAAATTGGAGGGTGTTGGGTTGCAACACACACAAGGCCTTTTCGGTCCCTCGGTTAACCGTTGGAGTATCAAACGAAGTCCAAATGGTACGAAACTTGACAGGCGGTCTACCGGTAGTAAACCAAGGCCGCTTGGCAAGTCCCGGTCCAATCCGGAAATGTTTAATCCCCACACACGAAAGAAAGGTAGAAATGACCACTGGAGGAGAACGAAGCGCCGGAATGCAAAACAGACAACGGGGAAAAAGCTCGAATGCATGAGACGAACACGTATGCAAATGAAATACACATGATGACATGATATGAGATGCATGACAAGGACAACAACACACGGAGACAAAGACCCGAACCCGAGAAAATAAAATAACTTAACGCCGGAAATGGCAAGAGTTGGAGTACAAATTGGGAAAGTTACATCCGGGGTGTTACAACACTCCACCACTACGAAAGGATCTCGTCCCGAGATCTAGGACTGAAAGAACGCCGGGTACTCAGAACGGAGGTGATCCTCGCGTTCCCAGGTAGCTTCCCGATCGGAATGGTGTGACCACTTGACTTTGAGAAATTTGATTGACTTGTTGTGAGTCTTGCGTTCAGTCTCTTCAAGAATAGCAAGTGGGTGCTCACGATAAGAGAGATCTTCTTGGAGCTCAATGTCCTCGAAGTTGACGGTGCAGTCAGGAGTCTTGAAGCACTTTCGAAGCTGAGAGACATGGAACACGTCATGAACATTTGCAAAGTTTGAAGGAAGGTCGAGTTGATAGGCGAGGTCGCCTCTCTTGCTGACAATCTTGAAAGGTCCCACGTATCTGGGGGCAAGCTTCCCTTTGATACCGAAGCGACGAGTACCTTTCATAGGAGAGACGCAGAGGTAAACATGATCTCCGATCTCGAAAGCCAAATCACGATGCTTACTATCATAGTAGCTCTTCTGGCGGGATTGGGCTGCTTTGAGGTTATCTCGAATGACTTTGCACATTTCCTCTGCCTCTGTGATTAAGTCATTACCCAAAAGCTGACGTTCACCGGTTTCAGACCAGTTGAGAGGGGTACGACACTTCCTGCCATACAGAATTTCAAATGGGGCCTTGTCCGAACTTGCTTGAAAACTGTTGTTGTAGGAGAATTCAGCATAAGTAAGACAATCGTCCCACTTCATGCCGAAGGAGATCACACAAGCCCTGAGCATATCTTCAAGAATCTGGTTGACACGCTTGACTTGACCGCTAGTTTGAGGATGGAAAGTTGTGCTGAAGCGGATGTTAGTGCCCATGGCCTTCTGAAAAGAATCCCAAAACTTGGATGTAAAGATGCTGCCACGGTCTGAAGAGATCACCTGTGGAATACCGTGAAGAGAGACAATTCGAGAGGTATAGAGTTCTGCCAATTGAGCTGCAGCGATCGACTCTTTGATAGGCAGAAAGTGAGCCACTTTGGTGAGTTTGTCGATGACAACGAATATAGCATCATTGCCACGCTTGGACTTTGGAAACCCAGTCACGAAGTCCATCTCAATGTGGTCAAACTTCCATTCTGGAATGGCAAGAGGTTGGAGGAGACCAGCTGGCCTTTGGTGTTCTGCCTTCACTCTTCTGCAGACATCACATTCATTCACGAATTGAGCAATCTTGCGCTTCATTCGAGTCCACCAATAAGCCTGCTAAAGGTCCTGATACATCTTCGTACTCCCTGGGTGGATGGAGAGGAGAGAATTGTGAGCCTCGTTCATGATCACTTTACGAAGTTCACCTTTGGGCACAACAATACGATCCTCGAAGAAGAGAGTGTCTTTGTCATCAAGGCGGTAGCACTTGTACTTGGGTTGGCTCTTGGCAATCCCAATCTTCACCTTTTTCACCATAGCATCAAGAAGCTGGGCTTGGCGAATCTGGTCTTCTAAGGTAGGAGAGACTTGAAGGTTGGCGAGGAAACCTTGAGGAACAACTTGCAGATTAAGTTTGCGGAAAGCTTCACAAAAGCTCGGGTTGATAAGGCTTGAGAATTAGACTGTTGCAATAAGCTTTCCTGCTCAATGCGTCAGCAATCACATTGGCCTTGCATGGAGTATACTCGATACTCGGATTATACTCTTGAATCATTTCGACCCATCGAGTTTGCCTGAGGTTGAGATTAGGCTGAGTGAAGATGTACATGAGACTCTTGTGATCAGTGAAAATGTCCACTTTTCTTCCCAATAGAAGATGTCTCCAAGTCAAAAGAGCATGCACAACTGTCGCCAACTCGAGATCATGAGTGGGGTAGTTCTTCTCATTAGGCTTCAACTGGCGAGAGGTATAAGCAACAACTTTCTTCTCGTGCATCAATACTGCACCAAGACCTTGGAGAGAGGCATCACAAACGACCTCGTACGGCTTGGATTCATCAGGCGGGGTGAGAACTGGAGCAGTGATCAATTTCTCTTTCAAAGTGTTGAAAGCAATGTCACACTCCGGAGACCAAACGTACTTGACGTGCTTCTGGAGAAGATTTGAGAGAGGCTTCGCGATCTTAGAAAAGTTTTCAACGAATCTTCGGCAATAGCTTGCGAGACCGAGGAAACTACGGAGTTGCTTCACGTTCTGAGGAGGTTCCCAATTCACAATTGCAGACACCTTCTCAGGATTCACGGCAATGCCCTTGGCAGAGATGATATGATCAAGATAAAGAACCTCATCGCGCCAAAATTCACACTTAGAGAACTTGGCGTAGAACTGATGTTCCCTGAGCTTATCAAGAACCAAACGCAAGTGCTTGGCATGATCTTCCTTGTTCTTGGAGAAAACCAGAATGTCGTCGAGATAGACCAAAATGAAGTCATTGGTGTAGGCGTTGAAGATGAAGTTCATCATGCGAGAGAACATCGGAGGAGCGTTGACGAGGCCAAAAGACATGACAGTGTATTCATATGAACCATAGCTTGTCCTGAAAGCCGTCTTGGGAATATCTTGCTCACGGATTCGAATCTGATGATAACCCATACAGAGATCAAGCTTGGAGAATACTTGAGCACCTTTGAGTTGTTCGAACAGCTCGTTGATATTGGGAAGTGGTTATTTGTTCTTGATGGTCTTCTTGTTCAATGGACGGTAATCAACACAAAGTCGGTCCGTTCCATCCTTCTTCTTCACAAAAAGAACACCACAACCCCACGGAGAAGAACTAGGCCGGATGAGACCCATTTTCTCTTGAATATCGAGTTGCTTCTTCAGCTCCTTCAACTCTTCAGGTCCGAGCTTGTAAGGACGTTTGCACACAGGTTCCGTGCCAGGCTCAAGATCAATAACGAATTCAACTGGCCGGTGCGGAGGCATTCCTGGAAGCTCTTCTGGAAAGACGTCTTGATATTCACAAACAACTGGAATTTGCGAGATGGCATCAAGTTCACCCTTCTCATTGAGAGAAAACAGACGGATGGTATTATCCCAAGCAGCAAAGACAATTACATCCTCAGACGAATAAGTCAATTAAATCTGCCTGGCTGCACAATCAAGCTGAGCCTTGTGCTTAGAAAGCCAATCCATTTCGAGAATAAGATCAATATCCGAGTTACCAAGAACCATTGGAGAAGCCAGAAACTTGAAATCACCCATCATGATAGAAATATCTAGAATCTCGTGGTTAGCGAGCAAACATTTACCCGGAGAGACAACTGCTAATGGCTTATGCATGACTTGAGAAAATCACCCATGCTTAGATGCAAAAGGTCTCGAGATAAAACAATGCGATGCACCAGTGTCAAAAAGAACTTTTGCAGGAACATCGTTAATAGGAAGGTTACCCATGATCACATCTGGTGAGTCCTCTGCCTGAGCTGCATTCAGCAAATTGACCTTGGCGTGCTTGGGATTATGCTTGACCACAGCTGTACTTGCCGATCTGACAGGAGGAGGAGGAGGAAGACGCCTCTGGTTGAAACACTTGTTGGCATAGTGACCCTTCTGTTGGCACTTGTTGCACGTGACCTCTGAAAGCGGACGGTGATACGGAGCACTCGATCTTGGAGGTTGAGACGAAGTCTTGTTCTGAAAGCCAGGGTTGGGTGGGTGGGAAGAACAACTGCCACCTTTGCTCTTCTGCTGATACGGCTGACGGAATGGAGGAGGAGGAAGCCAATACTTCTGCTGCTTGGCCACTTGAGTAGAGGAAGAAGGAGTAACATCTCTGACTCGCTTCTTGGAAGCATCACACCTCAGGTGAGCGGCCTCTTGCTTCAATGCCATGTTGTAGAACTCATCGTACCTCAAGGGCTCAAAGAGAACAAGAGCTAGCTGAATTTCTTCTCTGAGACCACCCCTGAACTGGTATATCATACTCTTCTCATCAGGGACGTCCTGCTTAGCAAAGCGGGCGAGCTTCTGAAACAACTTGTTGTAGTCATAGACAGACAAAGAGCCTTGCTTCAGGTTGCGGAATTCCTCACGCTTGCTTTCAACCACGCTCTGAGGAATATGATGAGCTCGGAAATCTCGACGAAATTCATCCCAAGTGATAACACGTCCACCTCTGGAATCCTTGTACTGCTGGAACCATTCTGCAGCTTGATCTTTCAGTTGGAAGGAAGCGAACTTGACAAAGTCCTCAGGCCTGACGTTACTGCACTCGAAATGCTTGCACAGATCCACAAGCCAATCGTCAGCATCGGTTGCCTCAACACAATTGCTGAAAGTCTTTCGCCCATTAGCAAGGAACTGGTTGAGTGTAGCAAAGTGATTCTGATTGTTGCCTTGGTTCCCTTGGTTGCCTTGATTGCGCTCTTGGAGAATTTGCATGATCAACTGTGTGTTTGCATTGGCTGCGGCCATCATAGCTTGCCATGCCTTCGGAGGAGGTGGAGGTGGTGGTGGATCAGGATTCAGAGTCGTGCGTGTTGGAGGAGCCATCCTGAAGAGGTTGACATCCATTAGCACATTGATAGACAACTATTGAAGCTGAATCCAACGGAATGAAAATTGCAACATATAGTCTTCACATCCGAACAAAATGAACGAATGCATTCCTCTTGAAATGGTCACATATCCATAAATTGAGAAGCCACTTAGAATTAAGGTAGAGAAGTAAATCAACAAGGTACGGATCAAGAACGAATAATCGGTAAGAAATCCCAATCTCAAACCAATATGCGAGGAAGAAGAACTAGAGCTACTAGAATTCCCACCTATGAAACTCCCGAACCTTTCCGGTTATGCAATCAGGTGTTGGGGATACAGGGGAAGCATAATATCTCACCCAAACTAGCAAATCCTACATCCAGCTATATCCATCCTTCAACACATAACCAAGAAACCTTCGGAATCCATCTACCTCAACCTTCGAAAAGCATCCATTATACAAGTTATGGCGATACTCCCAAACTCCCGCCCCAGTACTGGGTGGCGTCGAGGTTATCTCACCAACTAACTGCATAAAAGAGATTTTCGATGTCGCCGTACTAAACTCAGGTATTCCAGAACTGCAACGATAAAATTATGACGACAACACCTCAGAGCTCAACTCCCCGGGACACTTCCACTAAACCCCTGACAGGAGGCACCAAGACAATGTTCTCATCATAAAACCATCGGAACGATTCCAAGATACTCGCGTGATCCTAAATTTTTTTTAGTGAAATTTGAGAAGAGAAGAGTCAAAACTCTACGTCAGGATGCCTTACCAGAGCGATGAGGAGACTGGGAAGTAAAAAGAATTCCTAAACTCTCCGATATATAATTCCTAATTGACTCAAAACATTTTTCTAGACACAACTCGGCCGCTAAAAACGATCAAGCAATGGAGCTCCTAAGGTCGGGGAAGGCTCTGATTACCAACTTGTAACACCCTCGATGCGACTATATCTCCCACGTGTCGAGGCACGACTTAGAGGCATAATCGCATTGAAGGCATATGTCGCAAGTTAGGCAATCTTCACAACATCCCATGTAATATAATTCATAAAGGGGAGATAACATAGTTGGCTTACACTCGCCACGTCAATCAAGTACATAAACAACATTACATCATCCAAACACTCATGGCCCGACTACAACGCCAAAATAAAAGATAACCCAACAAGCGACATGGTCCCGATCACCCCCAACTGGGCACCACTACTGATCATCAGGAAAAGAAACATAGTAACGTTGAGAGTCTTCGTCGAACTCCCACTTGAGCTCATGCGCGTCTGTTGGAGCGGAATCATTGGGCCCTGCATCTGGTGTAATAGTAATCTGTGAGCCACAGGGACTCAGCAATCTCGCACCCTCACGATCAAGACTATTTAAGCTTATAGGTAAGGCAAGGTAAAAGTAAGTGGAGCTGCAGCAAGCGACTAGCAAATATGGTGGATAACTTATTCGCAAAAGAGAGCGAGAAGAGGAGGCAAAGCACGAGCGACAAACTAGAGAGCAACCTACGCAAACATTACTCCAACACCGTGTCCACTTCCCGGACTCCGCCGAGAAGAGGCCATCACGGTAACACACTCAGTTGATTCATTTTAATTAAGTTAAGGTTCAAGTTATCTACAACCGGACATTAATAAATTACCATCTACCCATAACCGCGGGCACGGCTTTCGAAAGTTCAAATCCCTGCAGGGGAGTCCCAACTTAGCCCATGACAAGCTCTGACGGCCATCGAAGGAATAGACCTCCTCCCAAGATGTTCTGATCAGACTCGGTATCTCGGTTCTTCAAGACACTTCAACAGGTTAAAACAAGACCAGCAACACCGCCCGAATGTGCCGACAAATCCTGATAGGAGCTGCACATATCTCTTTCTCAGGGCACACTCAGATTGTCCAAACTTCCGATAGGCCAGCCCAGAGTTGCCCCTGGTAGCCACCGGCGGCTGACAGTTTGGACCAACACTCAGAGGAGCAATGGCCCGGGGGGTTTAAATAAGATGACCCTCGGGCTCCGGAAACCCAAGGGAAAAATAGGCTAGGTGGAAAATGGTAAAACCAAGGTTGGGCATTGCTGGAAAAGCTTTAATCAAGGCGAACTATCAAGGGGTTCCCATTATAACCCAACCGCGTAAGGAACGCAAAATTCGGGAACATAACACTGATATGACGGAAACTAGGGCGGCAAGAGTGGAACAAAACACTAGGCGAGAGGCCGAGCCTTCCACCCTTTACCAAGTATATAGATGCATTAAGATAACAAGATAGTATAATGATATCCCAACAAGTAAATAAATGTTCCAACAAGGAACGGCCTCCAATCTTCACCTGCAACTAGCAACGCTATTAGAGGGGCTGAGCAAAGCGGTAACATAGCCAATCAACGGTTTGCTAGGACATGGTGGGTTATAGGTTTGACATGGAAATTTGGGAGGCTTGAAAGCAAGTGGTAGGAATCGTAGCATTGGCATAGCAAAAGAGCGAGCAAACTAGCATAGCAAAGATAGTAGTGATTTCGAGGGTATGATCATCTTGCCTGCACAGTTGTCAGAGTTGGCTGGATCCTCGAAAGCAAACTCAACGGGCTCCTCGTTAGCGCACTCGTCTCCTGGCTCTACCCAAACAAGACAAACAAGCAACAAGGACACAATCAACCACGTGCAAGACTCAAACAATATGATGCAAAGATGATATGCTATGCGGGATGCGATGCGGGATGCATATGCAAGATGTGACAAGGGATGCATGAACCTGGCTTCAACTTGGGAATCCAAGCATGCCACTGGAAAGATGAGATGAAATCGCTTGAAAACGATATAAAGAACGCCGGAATCAGAGTTACGGTTTGGAAATGGCAAGCGATTCAAATATGACACCGGTCTGCGATTTACAGCATGTAGCCATCTAAATGCAACAAAATGAACATGCTACAGCACCCAAACATGACAACAAAATACATGGTAGGGATGCATTCAAGATGCTTAACAAAAGTCTTGCACTGAGCTACGGCCAATACATCCATTAACAGGTTCAAACAAGCATGGCAAAAATGCATATGACAAACAGATTTCAGACTTAGTGAAATTAACACTTGTCTAGAATCGCAGATCAGGTAGCACTCTTCGGAGCAACAAAACTACATGCTACAGGAACTGAACATGGCAAAGTAAAGCATGGCATGGAGCTACTCAAAGAGCTTAACAAAAGTCCCTTAGTGACCTTGAGTCAAAAAGGACCAGAAAATACAATTGCAAACATGTGAACATAGCAAAAACATGATCAGACCACAGACTTAGTGAAAACTTGAGCATGCTGAAAACAGATATCAAGTAGGCATGTTTACGAGCTCGATGCACTCACTACGGAGCAAGTAATGATAAGCTAAGCATACACCCATCAAGAAGGCACAAAATGCAAGCTAGACATGGCAAGAACAATAGCATAGCAAGCACGGATCAACTACAACATCATCGGCAAAATTGCAAACAAGTTGACAATCTGCCCAGATTCACAAAGTAGCAAAAGTAGAGCTCGATTGACTCAAGCTAGGGTGCTCCATAATTTCAAACAAAGACATGGATGGATAGAGCATTACAATATTAACAAAACATCCTTACTGATCATCCTCAAAAGATGCACGGATCGCTAGGAAACAACATGAACATAAGGCAATATGAGATAAATAGCTCAAGGACTTAGTGGAATTGCTAAGTCCCTGAAAACAGAATTAGCAAGTGCACCACTTTGCAAGCTTGTGCTAGTCACCACACACATCACAAAAATACATGGGTTGCACCTCTGGAAAGATGACAAAACCCTTAACAAAACATATGTAGAACATCAGGGCATATCATGCACACAATAATCATGGCAAAAATGACAAAAAGCTAAACGGAGTAGCAGATCTGACAATTATCTCAAGTAGCCCTCTTCTAACAACATTTCGGGCATCAAGATGAACTCAAATGAAAATGATGCAATGGAATGGAATGATGTACTCTCTGAGTCGAACATTTTGATATGCTATATGCCCAAATCAGAGCTACGGATGCAAAGTTACGAGGCTATGAACATGAGCACTTGGATCTGGAATTTTAGGACTTAGAAGAAAAAAACACCTCCGGATCTAGGGCTTGACCCGGCATGCAAACCGAGGCAGAAATCCGGCGAGGTGGCGACGGCTCCAGCGAGCTCGAAGAAGCGGCGGCGAGGTGAGGGAGAGGAAGATTCGGCCACTCCCGGCCGGATCTGACGGCGGAGATGGCGGTGGCGGCCGGCGGGGACCTCGGGCGGCGCGGGCGAGCTGCGCGGGGCGGCGGCGGGCGATGCGACGGCGGCGAGGCGGCGGCGCGCGACGACCGGGCGGGGCCGGGCGCGAGGAGGCGGGGCGAGGGAGCGGGGAGGCGGCGGCCGGGCCAGGGAGGGCCTCCCGCGGGCCGGGCGGGGCGTGGTGGTGGGAGCGCTGGCGGCGCCACGTGTCGCCCTTCCAGTGGCCGCGGGCGGCGGCGCGGCGTGTCCGGCGGCGGATGGACACGTCCGGCGCGGAGAGAGATGATTTTTAGGGTTTGGAGACGAAGGAGATCCGGATTTCGGGGAAGGGGTCTATTTATAGGCATAGAGGGAGCTAGGAGAGTCCAAATGAGGTGCGGTTTTCGGCCACACGATCGTGATCGAACGATCTAGATGATGGAGAAGGATTAGGTGGGTTTTGGGCCAAATTGGAGGGGTGTTGGGCTGCAACACACACAAGGCCTTTTCGGTCCCTCGGTTAACCGTTGGAGTATCAAACGAAGTCCAAATGGTACGAAACTTGACAGGTGGTCTACCGGTAGTAAACCAAGGCCGCTTGGCAAGTCTCGGTCCAATCCGGAAATGTTTAATCCCCACATACTAAAGAAAGGTAGAAATGACCACCGGAGGAGAACGAAGCGCCGGAATGCAAAACGGACAACGGGGAAAAAGCTCGAATGCATGAGACGAACACGTATGCAAATGAAATGCACATGATGACATGATATGAGATGCATGACAACGACAACAACACACGGAGACAAAGACCCGAACCCGAGAAAATAAAATAACTTAACGCTGGAAACGACAAGAGTTGGAGTACAAATTGGGAAAGTTACATCTGGGGTGTTACACCGTTCGCCCTCCCGCGGATCGACCAAGTCATCGACTCGACCGCCGGGTGTGAGCTCCTGTCCTTCCTGGACGCTTACTCTGGCTACCACCAGATCAAGCTGGACCCGGCCGACGCCCTGAAGACGTCCTTCATCACGCCCTTTGGGGCGTATTGCTACATCACCATGTCATTCGGCTTGAAGAACGTCGGTGCCACCTTCCAGCGTTGCATTTAGAAATGCCTGCTGCCGCAACTCGGCCGCAATATCCACATATACATGGACGACATCATGGTGAAGACCAAGCAGCACCTCACGCTCCTCGAAGATTTGAAGGAAACCTTCGCCAACCTCCGCGAATACAAGGTCAAGCTTAACCTGGAAAAATGCGTCTTCGGCGTCCCGGCCGGAAAGCTACTCGGCTTCCTCGTCTCGGAACGCGGCATTGAGGCGAACCTGGAGAAGATCAAGGCCATCGAGCACATGCGGAAGCCGGCTCGGCTGCGCTATGTCCAGAAGTTCATCGGATGCTTGGCCTCGGTCAGCCGGTTTCTAAGCTGGCTGGGCGAGAGGACGCTACCCCTGTACCAGCTGATGAAGAAGACGAGCCCGTTTGAATGGAACTGCAAGGCAGACGAGGCCTTCCAAGACCTCAAGCGCATGCTCTCCACCGCACATCCTGGCCGCGCCGACCGACAAGGAGCCGCTGTTGCTCTTCATAGCCGCGACCTCGCGGGCGGTCAGCACGGTGCTGGTGGTCGAGCGACCAGAGAAGGGCAAGATCCAACCCGTCCAGCACCCAGTCTACTACCTGAGCGAGGTGCTCTCCATCTCCAAGCAGAACTACCCGCACTACCAGAAGATGTGTTACAGCGTGTACTTCACCGCCAAGCTGCTAAAGCAGTATTTCCAAGAACACATTGTCACCGTGGTCAGCACGGTGCCTATCGGAGAAATCATCGGGTGCCGGGATTCCTCTGGCCGGGTTGCCAAGTCGGCGATCCAGCTAGCCGGCCACACCATCCTCGACGAGCCCCGCAGCGCAATCAAGTCTCAAACCCTGGCCGACTTCCTCGTCGACTAGACCGAGACCCAGTACCTGCCACCGCCTCTCGACTCGATGCATTGGCGCATGCACTTCGACGAGTCCAAGATGCGACTCGGCTTGGGGGCCGACATCGTACTGTCGCCCCCAAAGGGCGACCGGCTCCGCTACGCGCTCCAGATCCACTTCGCCGCCTCCAACAACGTCGCCGAGTACGAAGCCCTTGTGCACAGCCTCTGGCTTGCCAAGGAACTCGGCATCCCGCGCATCCTGTGCAACGGCGACTCAGACCTGGTGGTGCAGCAGTGCTCCGGCGAATGGGACGCCCGCGACTCCAACATGGCAAGCTACCACTTCCTCGTCCAGAGGTTGTCCGGATCCTTCGAGGGCTGTGAGTTCCTCCACATCCCACGCGCGGAGAACGAAGCAGCCGACACGCTCGCCAAGATCGCCTTGTCACGACAAGCCATCCCATCCGGCGTCTCCCTTGAGCACCTGCGCAAGCCGTCCATCAAGCCATCGCCGGACTCCGAGTCCATCCACTTTTAGATGACCCGGCCGCACCTCAACCCGGCCCGAGGGTTGCTAAACCCGGCCCAGGGGCTGCTCAGCTCGACCTGGCCACCATCGTCCCGGACCCGGCCGTCGCCATCCCCAACACGAGGGCTGCTCAACCCCGCCCGGGGGCTGCCAGCTCGGAACCCACCCTGGTGGCCATCTTTGCCGTGGTTATGGCTCCATCTTGGGCCCTCCCAATATCATAATTTTTGGAGAACGGGGTTCTCCCCATGGACGAGACCGAAGCTCGGCAAGTGCAGCGCCGGGCGTCCGCCTACAACATCATCAACAACGAGCTTGTCAAGCGCAGCTCCACCGGCGTGTTCTAGCGCTGCGTTGAGTAGGAACGGGGCATCGACATCCTTCTCGACATACATCAGGGCGAGTGCGGGTACCACGCTGCATCACGATCCCTGGTGGCCAAGGCGTTCCGCCACGGTTTCTACTGGCCCACGACCCTCCAAGAATGCTGAGTCGCTCATCCTCAAGTGTGAGGGGTGCCAGCGCTTCAGCAAATGCAGCCACCAGCCGACGTCAGCACTCCGCACCATACCGATCGCTTGGCCCTTCGCGGTATGGGGACTCGACATGGTGGGACCCTTCAAAACCGCTCGAGGCGGCATGACGCACTTGCTGGTGGCAGTGGACAAATTCACCAAGTGAATCGAGGCAAGACCAATCAAGAAACTGGATGGGCCAACAGCCGTCTGGTTCATCAAGGACATAGCGGTGCGCTACGGCATGCCGAACAGCATCATCACCGCAACGGCACCAACTTCGCCAAGGGCGCGCTCGAACAATACTGCTCCGTCTCTGGCATCCGCCTCGACCTGGCCTCCGTTGCACATCCGCAGTCTAATGTGAAGGTCGAGCGGGCCAATGGACTCATCCTATCCGGCGTCAAGCCGTGACTCGTCGAGCTACTCATCTGCTCACCCGGCAGCTGGCTTGACGAGTTGCCAGCCGTTCTCTGGAGTCTACACACCACGCCGAATCGGTCGACCGGGTTCACCCCATTCTTCCTCGTCTACGGAGCCGAAGCCATCATCTCGACCGACGTCGAGTTTGACTCACCGCGCGTCGTGATGTACACCGAAGCCGAAGCCAGAGAAGCCTGCGAAGAGGGCGTCGACCTACTCGAAGAAGCACGCCTCCTGGCGCTCAGTCGCTCGGCCATCTACCAGCAAGGCCCGAGGCACTACCACAGCAAGAAGATCAAGCCCCTCGCGTTCCGCGAGGGCGACCTCGTCCTCCGACTCATCCAAGAGCAGGCAGGCCAGCACAAGCTGTTCCCTCCATGGGAGGGCCCATTCATCGTGAGCATGGCCTTGCGCGACTGCAACGCCTACTACCTCATCGACGCACGGAAGTCAAGGAAGCGCAAGAAGGACACCGCCGGTGAAGAAATGACCCGGCCGTGGAATGCAGAACTCCTCCGCCTGTTTTACATTTAGCCGCACGAGCGTATGTATCGTCGCCTTTTGTAAACACATGAAACCATGGGGTCCCCGAATGAGCCTCAGGGGCTGCCTTTTGTCGACCAATTTATTATGTCCCTATTTTCTTGCATCACTATACCACTGAACCCGGCCACCGGTCCGACTTGCTCGACCCGGGGGCTCGGGGGCTGGCCGGCTTGGTCGCCACCCCGCCGCCTTACTTGGTGATTCCTGATAAAGTTAGGATGCCGCGGTCCCCCACTTCGCCCTAAAGCCACATATCTAGCTTTGGCTGTCGGCTGGTAAGCACAACGGGCCAAAGCTCCTTTACGCTTCATACACTAAGTCAAAGGCTGCCGGGTCGATCAACCCGGCCCACCATTCATCAAATGAACAGCCGCACGACCGGCTGCTCGCCAACCAGCTTCGCCGGATTGCCGCCAGCCGACCCAGTGGGTGTTTCGCTCGCACTCAATGTTTCGAGGGACCCAAGTCCTGCGTGCTCCTCTCAAAGAACCGAACTCCTTGTCACGAACCGGAGCCTCGGCCATCTGACTCACGCGGGGGGGGGGGGGTTGAGAAAGGAAAAACACATGAAATCGGTCCAAAAAACGGAAGGCAAAAAGCAAAAGCACCCACGACATCTACACAAGTATTTAAGAAAAGGCCCATGGCCCGAGTTCATTACACCCTAAAACCCCTGGTGGGTGGGTGGACATGCTACACAAAGTGTCTCAGGCATCTCCAGCGCCGCGTCGCGACATCGACGGCTCTCCCCTGGCGGCCTCCGGGTCCAGCGAGGCGCCGGTGTCCTCCTCAGCACCCGCGTCGCGGTAGATGCCCGTCTCCTCCGAGCTCCCCTCCGGATCGTGGAGGAGCAAGCCATAGTCATCGTCGTCCATGGCCCTGCCGTCTTCCGTCCGCTCCAGATGGAACTCGTCGTGGAAGGCGAACTCGGTGATGTAGCTGGCCCGGGAGGTGATCTGGCCGGCTTGCTCCTGCAAGAGCTGCTCCGAACCGGCCCACTGGCCCTTCAACGCGTCCAGTTGCAGGTCCGGATGCCAGGACAGCGCGAACTGGAGCGCCATCTCAGCACCGGCATGAGCGGCGGAGACGCGCCACTCGCCAAGCCGGTCCGGCCACATCTCCAACCAATGCGCCAGGCGCGAGAAGCTGCTCGGTTGGACGGAGTCCGGCCATAGGGTCGCCGTCATTGCGGTGTCGGCCTGGGACAGTCGCCCCAACTTCGTTCCCAGGACCTGCAGGCGGGCCTCAGCAGCGGCGATGATCTCCGGGAAGGTCCAGGCCACCCGCGGATCCGTCCCGGACCCAACAACGCCAGTCGGGTCGCGCTGATAGCGGACGGCTTCCTCCGCCAGCCGCTGCGTCTCCGGGAAGGCCCCTGCCGCAAAGGAAGAAGCGAGTTAGAAGAAGAACAACAAGGAAGTAAGGCCGGATCCCGACCCGACAAATGACAAGAAAAGGCACTTACTGGAGAAGGACTCTTCCAGGTGATGTGCCTCAAGCAACATACCACGCCGCTCCCGTTCGATGGCGCGGTCGCGCTCCTCGAGCGCCTTTTCTAGATTGGCCACCTTGGCAAGGGCCGCCTTCAGCTCAGCGTCCTTGTCTTCGGCCGCCTTCTCGGCCGCCTCGTGGCGACGGGCCTCGTCCTGATGGGCCCCCTCGGCTGTGGTGACCTGCCCCCGCAGGCGATCCACCTCGGCCTGGAGCCGGCCCTTGTCGTCGGCCAGCTGGCCACGCTGCTGGTCCGCCTCCACCAGGGCCTGCTGCGCCTCTGCCACCTTGGTGGCTTCCGCCTTAAGGAGCTCCACCTCGGCCTTGAGGCCGCTCTTGTGACCCGCCAGCTATTCATGCAGTTGATTGGCCTCGTTGAGAGATCGCCGAGCTGCGGCCGCCTTCGCCCTCGCCTGCGCTGTCTCGGCGCCAAGACGGCCGGTGTCAGAAACGAGCCGGTCGTAGTCATGACCGGCCCGGAGCAGACGAGTCCGCCAGGACAGCACCTCGGCTGCGAAAAAGAAGGACTCAGGAGAAGAAAAAAGCAAGACTTACGATTTGGCCCAACTATTACACAGTTGACCCGAATCTCGGGGGCTACACCCAGTGGGTGCGCTAGCGCGCCCCCACTAGAAAAGAGCACAAGAATACCTGCGGTGAGGCGGAGCTCCTCCTCCTTGGTGGCAAGCTGCTCCATGAGCTCCCAGTGCTTGCCCAGGAGACGATTGTAGGCGGCGACCCGGAAGGCGTTGAGATGCTGAAGAAAGCAGAAATCAGAACAAGGCCAACACTCTAAAGATTCGACCCAACTACTACGTAGTTGGCCCGAACCTCGGGGGCTACACCCAGTGGGTGCGCTAGCGCGCCCCCACAAAGAAGAAATTACAAGAAGACTTACCAGAACAGCGCGCTCTAGGTCACGCGTCCGCTCCACCTCGGGCTGGGCGAAGGCCTCGAGCCGTTCCGTCCGGCCTCGCAGGCGGTGACTGACGCCGTCCAGCGCCACTTCCTCCTGGGTCTGAGGCCCGAAGACAACTGCGCCCCCGCTCCACGCCGGCTGTGGCACGGTAGCTCGGCGCCCTCCCTGCCGGGGCACCAAGGCGTACTCCCCGCTGGCCTCTCGCGACACGGCCAGCACCTCCTCCGACGCCCCTCCCAGCGCCGACGACGACCCGGACGCCTGGACGCCTTGCATCGCCGTCTCTGACCCGGACGCTAGGACGGCCTGCGTCGCCGTCTCAGGCCCAGCTGCCGGGGTGGCCTCCGGCACCGCCGCCCGCGGTGCCTCCTCCAAAACCGGCGGCGCCTCCGCCACCGCCACCCGTAGTGTCTCTTCCAAAACGACGCCGCCTCCACCACCATCAGTCCCCACTTGCTCGACCACTCGGCCCGCGGCAGGGCGTCATCCGCCACCTCCACGAACTCCCGGTCGGGGATCACCACCTCAGCCCGGCCTCCACAGCCACGCTCCCTCACCGACGACGGCTCAAACACTGTCGCTGCCACCACCGTGCCCTCCGGCATCTCGCGCCAGGCCAGCTCCGCGCCGGCTCACGCCCATGCCGCCACCGCGTCGGTCCAAGCACGGACCGACGCCGCCTCCAGCTCCGCCTCGACCCGGTTCCTGTCCCGCCAGGCCATGGCTTCGGCGTCGTTCAGAACCAGGCCAAGGTCCGAGTCGGCCCGTCCCTCCACCTCGGCCTGGTCGGCGAGGTCGGACCCGCTCCTGCGGAACGCGGCCCTTTCGGCGGTCGCGGCTTCCGCCGCCGCCCTCGCCAGCACGATTGGTGACCTGAAGAAGAAGATAGAATTAGCAGAAAAGAAACAAGACTAGCTCAAGAAAAAAACTGAGCGCAAACGAGAGATGAAGCTTACCCCGCCAAGACCGGGACCGGGGTTGGCCTCCCGTGCCCGCCGCCGCGCTTCCTCTTGGCCGGCCTCCCGGCCCCGGCCGGCTCCGCCGTGCACTTCGGGGCCCGGGGTCGCGGCGTGACGCTGTCTTTCCCATGCGGGTGGCTCAGCGCCGCCCCATGCAAGGACCCGGCTCCGCCCCGTCGCCGCCTCCCTCGCCCAACACCACTACACCGACAACTGGCATCAGCACCGACCGTTCCGTGCCGCGGTCAGCAATTCAGGACACATGAATAAAAACACGAGACTTACCCGCGCGACCCCCACCGCTGGCGTCGGACTCGGCCTCCTCCTCCCCACCATGAGCCGCGGGCTCCTCTAGCGCCACCGGCGCCACCTGCGACGGGGCTCGAGCGTAAGGATGTTGAATCGCGTTCAGAAGTACCCCACGCGTCGCATCAGGACGGATGAGAAGGTGCGCGGCAGCAAAGTAAGAAGACCAGACACTCACCTGTGGCGCCGGGTTCGACTGGCTGTATGGCACCTTGCTGAACCGCCAGTCCTCCCCAAGGTTGGCCTTGGAGATGTCATTCACGCCGCGCGTGATCTGCTCCACGGATAGCCGCGTCGACCCCATGCGGTTGGGGTCTTGAAGGCCGACCATTTCGCCGATGAGGCAGGAGCGCCCCTGAAGCGGAAGGACCCGGCGCGTGATGAACGCGACGAGGAGGTCGGTGCCGATCAGCCCCTCCTACGTCCTCATCACCGTCACCCACTCGCAGAGATTGACGATCTCCTGCGACGGGCGCTTGGGCGAATAGCCCCAGTTTGTCTTCGCCCGCGGCGGTGCGATGGCGAAGGCCGGAAGGTTGATGCGATCCGTACCAAGGTTGCGGACATAGAAGAAGGAGTTCTGCCACTTCTTGGCAGAATCCTCCGGCGGGATCTTGGGGAAATCCACCCCCGATCGCTTCGAGATGACGGTGGCACCGCAATCGGCGAACTCCCCGGCCGACGGGCCCTGCTGCTTCAAGGAGAAGAAGCGCACCCAGAGGTCGATCATAGGCTCGACCCCCGGGTATCCCTCGCAGAGGGTGACGAAGCCGGAGAGCTGGACGATGGCGCCGGCGCCAAGATGATGCGGCTAGAGCCCGAAGAACTCTAGGAACGCGCGGAAGAAGGTGCTCGCCGGCAGCCCGAACCCGCGCTCGAACTGCGTGAGGAAGACCACGCGCTCCTGCCCTCGGGCCGAGGCCTCTGCTCGCCGTGCGGCAGGCGGACGCCGACGTCCGTCTCCCACGGTAGGCGCCGCGTTGCCCGTAGTTGGGTAATGTCCTCGGAGGTGACATTCGAACCCATCCAGGAGCCCGATGGCAGCG
Source organism: Triticum aestivum (assembly GCF_018294505.1). Lineage (NCBI taxonomy): Eukaryota > Viridiplantae > Streptophyta > Magnoliopsida > Poales > Poaceae > Triticum > Triticum aestivum. Next base: position 229,932,803 of record NC_057800.1, read on the forward strand.
ACATGATCAAAGGAAGAAGAAGGAAGATGGACGGCGAAGGAATTCTGCTCGGAGCAGCGGGCGCCGTAGTGCGTCAGTTGCAAAGAGCGGAGCGAGAGCAAAGGGACAAGAGGGCGCGCGAGAATAATGTCCGCCCCCCTGCCCCCTGATTTATAACCCTTGGTTTGAATGTGGGGAAGTGGGATCGTCTGCACGCACCCGTTCCACTACCCCGCAATAAGTGCGCACGTACACGCGCAGTAACTGCCCGGGGAAGAGCAGCCGGCCCCCGGACGCCGCAATAAATCCACGTGCTTGGGCCGAGGGCGCGCGGCGGTGGGCCCTAGCCCGTCGCTTGGTCCCGTCACGCGCGTGGCCTGTCAGGCCCTTCCGACTTCCGGGCACCACGTGGCGCCCGCGCAAAGCCCGAGGGATTGCCCCAAGATTCGGTGGACTTCTCGGTCCTCCCCACAGCCGGGATGCCATGATCCGGTTTCAAAGAAAACCAGCACACAGTGGGTGTTGCCGGACCCGGCGCTCACAGAATCCACCTCGCTTAAGGGGAAACTGCGAAGGCCCACTCATCCGAAGAAGGCAGACCTTCACAACTTCGGGGACTACTGTCCGGGGGATGGACCCTGGGCAGGCAACAGAACCCAGATCCTCTTCAAAAAACAATGGGGTTGGCACCGCCCCTCAATACCAGCACGCGCTTGGCTGGGTTGCTCGACCCGGCCAAGCCCCGCAAGCCGGCCAGACTAGCCGATCCGGCAAGACACGTCGACTCGGCCCCAACAACTAGCGCAAGACAGCCGAACCCGGCATGACCAAAGCCTCCTCAACAAGCCAGCGCCACCCGTGGCATGCTACGCAATCCAGCCGCGGGTCAACTCCCGTCCCATCCAGGCCGTATGATGGGGACGAGACTACAATCAACGTTGACCGAGGCAATAGTGCCCCACCCATGCCTCTAGTCAGCAAGAATGTGGCAACAGTGCCCCTCACCTAACTGCTGACCAAGGCCGGCGTGGCTATAGTGCCCCCGCCTTCACCGCTGACGACCGCAAGCGGCAACCTGACGGAGAGCACTGTAGCGACTCGACTCGGACACGACCTGACGATCGACAAGACGGCGCACAGTCCCCCTAGGCTTGCGGGGCCCGCACCTAGGGGAACCCGGCGAACCACAAGCCCTCAGCGGGACCCAGCCCGGGTCCCTGGACACCGACAATACGAACCCACTGACTTGTAACATTACCATTGTACCCCCGGGGGGTTGGACTATAAAACCTCTCAGGAGCCCGCGATCATACGGGGGGGAGAGCGAGAGGGCAAGCAGAAAACACATACGAGAGAAAAGCAAGTAAGCATAGGACTAGCCACAAAACAGCAACACCGGAGAGAAGGAGCAGCCCAAGCCTTGGCCAGCTTCCTTCCTCCTCCATACAGCTCCAGGAGCAACATTGTACTATCGATCATCCAACTACACTCGGCAGGACTAGGGGTATTATCTCTTCGGAGAGCCCCGAACCTGGGTATGCCCGGCGTCCCGCGCCCGCACATGCCAACCTCGCCTCTGGAGTCCACCAGCGCTCTCGAGCCTCCTCCTCTCTTTAGCCATCCCTTGGCATCTGCCGTGCGCCCACCACAACAACGACCGTGAGCAACCGCTGGATCCAGCGGCTAGCGCTTAGATCCGCGGCCATCGACGGTGCCTTAGGAGGTGGCCGAGGGTGATAGCGTGGGTCCCGACGGTGACTTGCAAACGGCGGTGGTGGGAGCAACCCAAGGCAAAGAGGAGGCTAGCGGTGGGCAGGTGGCCTCGCGCCAAAGAAGGCAGGGGCGGCGGTGCACCGGAGGACGAGGGGGTGGCCTTGCATCGGGAGAGGCGGGTGCAGCGGCGCGCCGGAGGAGGACGAGGGGGTGGCCTCGCGTCGGAGGACAAGGGGGCGGCGGCGCGCCAGAGGACGAGGGGGCGACGGCGCACGGGGTGGGGCGGCGGCGGTGACGTCCTGCTAGAAACGTGCGGGTCGGGGTGGGTGGGTTTCTTTTTTTGATACAGGCTTGGCACGCTAGTTTTTTGTTTGGGAACATGTTCGTCGCCCTATATACGGGTGTTGTGATCAGAATTCTGATCACAGGATCAGAATAATATTCTGATCACAACCTGAACTGCCTGAGTAACGCATCTGAACTTCCCTCTGTACGAACCCGACCTTCGCGCTATCTTCGCAACCGTGGCTTCCCCCATGAATTATTATTGTTAGTCGTGTTCTGTATGATGTTAGTGTAATCTAGAAACATTTTTTAGCAACTAAATACCGGTTTTAAATAGGAATCTCGTTCGTTGGTGGATTTTGCTCTTGGTTCATGATGAAATTGTGTTTTTTGCAATTTTACTGCCTGAGTTGTTCGACCTGAACTTCTCCTAGTGCTAGGTTGAACTTCCGCCAACATTGCCCAAATGGAGCTTGCGATATACCGTTGGAAAGCTATGGACACCAGTATCATGACCCAAGTTAAATTTTTTGCAAAATGTAAGCGGTTTAAGAGCAGTTCTGAAAACCGTTTTTTCTTCAGACAAAAAATGTGAATCGTATTTTGATCGCATTTCTAAACCGTTTATCGGAATGAGGCAAATAATATGGCGTTGGGAAACTGCTGCAAAACCGCTCCTTCCACTTGTTGAAAGTTTTCTCTAATTCCCTGTGGTTAAATTGTAATTTGGAAAATTGTAAAATTTCATAAACCGAACAACCGAGATCGTATTTTCGATGTCATTTCTAAACGGCTAATCCAATTGAGGCAAATGACATGGCGTTGGAAAGCTTATGAAAATGCGCTACTTTTTCTTGTAGAAAGTTTTCTCGAATTTTGAACGGTTTAACAGTAATTTAAAAGATGGTACAAATTCCACCGAATTCGTATTTTCAATCTAGTTTTTTAACCATACGTCCGAATGCAGCAAATGATACGGTGTTGGAAAGCTTGAGGAAATGCAAAAACTTTTTGGTATATATTGTTTCTCCCAATTCTTTACTGTTTAAAGTCAATTTTAAAAATGGCTAAAAATGTATTTTCACCGTAATTTTTACAAACTTTATCGGAATGGGGCAAATAATATACAGTTGAAAAGCTAAGTAAAATGCGAAACTTTTTCATGTTGATGGTTTTCTGTGATTCCTAGTTGTTTTCAAGCAATTTCGCAAACGGCGAGATCATTCGTTTTGCCTTTACCGCGAAACAGATTCTTCGAAAATGCACCACGTGAAGAACCTGAACTTCTCGGCATGTCTACTTGAACTTCCCTTTGTTTTTCACGTGCTTTTTTTGCTTGTAGATCTCCATCCGCTGCTCGTAGCTCTTCATCCACTCACCGGAATTGAGCAAGTGATATACCGATGGAAAGCTGTTGTAAACACACAACTTTCCCGTGTTGATCGTTTTTTTCATACTCGTGACAATTTTAAAAGTTTTTCATCTCAAATTCATTCACTATAGTAGTCGAACTTCGTGCTGTTTTCACGTTGTGCTTCTGTGACGTATTTTCGTTTGTAATTTTCTCATCCATTTCGTCGGTGTTACACAAATGATATTCTTTTTGTACAAACCTCTCTCACAATAATTTTTTAGTTTTCTCCGACCGAGGACTTGAATTTATAACAACAAAACTTTTAGTCCTTGCTTTTTTTATTTTTTAATACAAAATGCACACCATGTAGTACGTGAACTTCTGACAGTTATCAATCTAAACTTCTCTCGGTTACGTGAAAATATCTGAGTTTTTTATGAATATTAATCTGAATTTCTTAACCCTTTTTTATGTATTTTTTGAAGCGCTCTATTTTTAAAAGTTGAACTTCTTGTTATTTTATTTTTGAACTTCTTGTTTCCATTCTTTAATAACGAGGAAAATGAGTTTTCTATAATCATCGAACTTCTCCATCTTCTTAATTTGGACTTCCTAGTTTTATTTTCTTAATCCTTTTTATGAATTTTGAAGTGCTCTACTTTTAAAAAATTTGAACCTCTTTATGCATTTTAGAAATGTGAATAATTGGATTTTTTTAGTAAATGTCGAACTTCTTCGTTATTTAGAACTGAACTTCTTGGTTTATTCATTAGTAATGGGAAACATTCAAGTTTTTGTAATAAATGTCGAACTGCTCCATTTTTTAAATTAAACTTCTTAGTTTTTTATAATAGCAAGGAAAATTTGGGTGTTTCATATACATTGAACTATTCTATTTTCAAAAATTGAACTTCCTGGTTTCTTCAATTTGGACTTCTTGGTGTTATTCACTTGTAACAGAAAAACAAATTACTTTTGTAATAAACATCGTAGAACTTCTTGGTTAGTTTGAACTATACTTCTTGGTTATTTGTGTTTTTATTTGTTTTAGAAATGAGATTTGTTTCCTTTTTTATGAACATCGAACCGCTCTATTAACTTAATTTGACATTCTATGTTTTTTTGTAAAATGGAAAAAAAATTCCATTTATAAAAGTTCATTTTTTATTTTTGAACTTCCTGGTTTTCTAGAATCACTAAATTTCGGGTTTTTAAACCTTGTACTTCTCTGTTATTGTAGTTTGACCTTTTTAGTTTTTTGTTTTTCAAAAAAGGATTTTTTTTACTTTGTTATGTAAAAGGAAAATATTCAAATGGACACCAAACCACCCCATTTTCTAAATTTGAACTTCAAGGTTTTTGTGGATACGGGCGAAATTCGTTTTTAATAAGTAGTGAACTTCTCTATTTTTTAATTTGGACTTTCTTGGGCTTTCAATTTGAATTGCTTCGTTTTTAGTTTCTTAGAAAGAGGAAAAAATTATTTTGCGGTGCAACAAATCCAAAGATGCAACAACGTCACACGCAAAAACTACAATCTAGTCTTTTTTTTGAACAACTACAATCTAATGTGGTCAGTATTAGTTACAGCCAACAAGCAAGTTCATTGTTTAGGTCTGTAACCCCCAAGATGATGTTGAGAGAAATCATTGTGGGTAAAATCATACACATGCTACAGGAAGTTTGTTTGAGGCGCGCTGGTCGACAACTCTTAGCAAGTGCACACACTGCCTCGCTCCGTCTTGCTGCAGTCCAAAAATTTCCATCGAGGGGTGTCCTGTGGCGGCGACAAATTGGAGCCCGGAGGGTGGCACTCACCATCATGTATGGAAGCGTGGTATGCTGGAGAAGTGACAACATGGACACCACAACCTGCATCTAGAGGAGGTCGTGACCTGCCGAGCGATAGAGTGTAGGATTCTAGAGACACAAGCTTTTGAGCTGAATGGAGAACAAAAAAGGCACAAAACAACCGAATATCAAACAAGACAGCAGCCTGCAATTTCTTCTTCTTTCCCAAACTGTCTTTTTGTAACGAGAATTAAAAATTCTAGAAGAAATTGAGCCACACTCCATCTTCTTTCCGAACTTCTGCCTATAGATATAACTTTGCCCATGTCAGTTTTCCCTTCATTGACAGGTACACACAAGCAGGCGACATGGAACATGGGGATTTAGCAGCAGTGGAGCCTGTGAACTGTTGCTTCTTGAATCCAGCACAAAAATTCAGACGCGAACATAATTCTGAAGCAAAATAAAACAAGGACCATGGTACAAAGACCAGCGCTGCTCAACAAACTAGCCACATGAGAGAACGAAGAAAGGTGATGCCAGGGAAGGTCGGATTCGGCCGTCCCTGCAGTCCAGGCGCGATAGCGGTGCCTAGGAACGCGGCGGCAGTTGGCCGGCGGTGGGGAAGGAGCTCGTGTAGTGGCGCGCGAACTTGGGGGAGGGGAGGTGTTGTGGCATGAGCCCCGTAGTCCAGCGAGGTGTGAATCCGGGGTACGGTTGCTCGGGGGAGCTCGGGGAAGAGGGTAAGCGGCGGCGTGTGGGGGGGCCTGCGACGCATGAGGGAGCCGAGGTCCCAGGGGTAATGTGGCAGACGAGCCAGGACCCCGACGGCGGCGACGCTTGGGATCCAGGGCCCTACAGCAGCGCATGGGAATCCATGGCCCGGCGAACATCACGCGGGATTACAGGGCCCTGCGGTGGATGGATTTGAGGGTGGAGACGGGAGGAGGCTTGCCGGCCATGGCGGAAGAGGTGCCTCGGTCGCGCGGAAGGAGGCGCGCCGTTCGTTGGGGAGGAAAGTAGGTGGCGCGCTGGGCACGGGGGCGGTGGGAGGAGGGTGGAGGGGCGCTGGCCACGCGGGAGGATGTGCGCCAGCGTGGGTGTGGTGGCGCGCCGGCCGTGGAGAAGGGCGCCGGCCGAGCGGGAGATGTGGCGGCGATTTGGGGAGGATGTCCAGAAGGCACGAGATATGGGAGGTTAGAGGTAGCTGTGTTTTTGTCCTTCGGTCAACCGGTTTGGAATTTCGGGAAATGTCACTCCCATCTATATAGGGGCGCCATGATCAGAAGATCCTAAGATCAGAATAGTGTCTCTCTCTATAGGATCAGAGAGAGAGGGTAACGCTATTCTAAGCTTGAGCATAGAATAGCTTATTCTACACCCTTAGTAACGCTATATACAAAACCTAGTAAAACGGTGTATAAAATATAGTAATTAGGAAAATATATTTTTTACTACTTATGTTTGTAATTTACTTCATTTTTATGAAAATTACTATATTTTACATAATGTGTTACTATATTTTGTATGTACCGTTACTGGGGTGTAGAATAAGCTATTCTACACTCACGCTTAGTTTAGCGTTACTATTATAATCCCAGGATCCAAATAGTTATTTGGATCACGGCCCGCCCTATATAAGGCGCGCGGAGGTCCTCCCGACCCGCGGAGAAAAGAAAGCCCACGCCCACTCCCACTCGTCCACTGATACGTCCATTTTGTATCATACTTTTATATCAATATGTATTGCATTATGGGCTGTTATTACACATTATGCATACTTATGCCTATTCTCTCTTATTTTACAAGGTTTACATAAATAGGGAGAATGCCGGCAGCTGGGATTCTGGGCTGGAAAAGGAGCAAATATTAGAGACCTATTCTGCACAGCTCCAAAAGTCATGAAATCTCACGGAAGTCATTTTTAGAATATATAAAAAATACTGAGCGCAAGAAATTCACCAAGGGGCCACACCCTGCCCACGAGGGTCGGGAGCGCACCCTACCCCCCTGGGCGCGCCCCTACCTCGTGGGCCCCCTGGTGGCCCTCCGATGGCCATCTTCTGCTATGTGGAGTCTTTCGATGAGGAAAAAATCATAAGCCATCTTTTCGGACGAGACTCCGCCGCCACGAAGCGGAACCTTGGCGGAACCAATCTAGGGCTCTGGCGGAGCTGTTCTGCCAGGGAAACTTCCCTCCGGGAGGGGGAAATCATCGCCATCATCAACACCAATGCTCCTCTCATCGGGAGAGGGCAATCTCCATCAACATCTTCACCAGCACCATCTCCTCTCAAAACCCTAGTTCATCTCTTGTATCCAATTCTTGTCTCCAAGTCCGGGATTGGTACCTGTGGGTTGCTAGTAGTGTTAATTACTCCTTGTAGTTGATGCTAGTTGGTTTATTTGGTGGAAAATCATATGTTCAGATCCTATATGCATATTAATACCCCTCTGATTATGAACATGAATATCCTTTGTGAGTAGTTACGTTTGTTCCTGAGGACATGGGAGAAGTCTTGCTATTAGTAGTCATGTGAATCTGGTATTCGTTCGATATTTTGATGAGATGTATGTTGTCTCTCCTCTAGTGGTGTTATGTGAACGTCGACTACATGACACTTCAACATTATTTGCGCCTAGAGGAAGGCATTGGGAAGTAATAAGTAGATGATGGGTTGCTAGAGTGACAGAAGCTTAAACCCTAGTTTATGTGTTGCTTCGTAAGGGGCTGATTTGGATCCATATGTTTCATGCTATGGTTAGGTTTACCTTAATATTTTTGTTGTAGTTGCGGATACTTGCAATAGAGGTTAATCATAAGTGGGATGCTTGTCCAAGTAAGGACAGGACCCAAGCACCGGTCCACCCACATACCAAATTATCAAAGTACTGAACACGAATCATATGAACATGATGAAAACTAGCTTGACGATAATTCCCATATGTCCTCAGGAGCGCTTTACATCATATAAGAGTTTGTCCAGACTTGTCCTTTGCTACAAAAAGGATTGGGCCACCTTGCTGCACTTTATTTACTTTTCTTACTTGTTGCTTGTTACCAATTATCTTATCACAAAACTATCTGTTACCTATAATTTCAGTGCTTGCAGAGAATACCTTGCTGAAAACCGCTTATCATTTCCTTCTGCTCCTCGTTGGGTTCGACACTCTTACTTATCGAAAGGACTAGGATAGATCCCCTATACTTGTGGGTCATCAAGACTCTTTTCTGGCGCCATTGCCGGGGAGTGAAGTGCTGTAACACCCTCGATGCGACTATATCTCCCACGTGTCAAGCACGACTTAGAGGCATAATCGCATTGAAGGCATATGTCGCAAGTTAGGCAATCTTCACAACATCCCATGTAATATAGATAATAAAAGGGGAGATAACATAGTTGGCTTACACTCGCCACGTCAATCAAGGTACATAAATAACATTACATCATCCAAACACTCATGGCCCGACTACGGCGCCAAAATAAAAGATAACCCAACATGCGACACGGTCCCGATCACCCCCAACTGGGCACCACTACTGATCATCAGGAAAGGAAACATAGTAACGTTGAGAGTCCTCGTCGAACTCCCACTTGAGCTCAAGCGCGTCACCTGGAGCGGAATCATCAGGCCCTGCATCTGGTGTAATAGTAATCTGTGAGCCACAGGGACTCAGCAATCTCGCACCCTCGCGATCAAGACTATTTAAGCTTATAGGTAAGGCAAGGTAAAAATATAGGTGGAGCTGCAGCAAGCGACTAGCATATGTGGTGGCTAACTTATTCGCAAAAGAGAGCGAGAAGAGGAGGCTAAGCGCGAGCAAGAAACTAGAGAACAACCTGCACAAACATTACTCCAACACCGTGTCCACTTCCCGGACTCCGCCGAGAAGAGGCCATCATGGTAACACATTCAGTTGATTCATTTTAATTAAGTTAAGGTTCAAGTTATCTACAACCGGACATTAACAAATTCCCATCTGCCCATAACCGCGGGCACGGCTTTCGAAAGTTCAAATCCCTGCAGGGGAGTCCCAACTTAGCCCATGACAAGCTCTCACGGTCAACGAAGGAATAGACCTCCTCCCGAGACGTTCCGATTAGACTCGGTATCTCGGTTCTTCAAGACACTTCGACAGGTTAAAACAAGACCAGCAACACCGCCCGAATGTGCCTGAGGTTGAGATTAGGCTGAGTGAAGATGTACTTGAGACTCTTGTGATCAGTGAAAATGTCCACTTTTCTTCCCAATAAGAGATGTCTCCAAGTCAAAAGAGTATGCACAACTGCCGCCAACTCGAGATCATGAGTGGGGTAGTTCTTCTCATTGGGCTTCAACTGGCGAGAGGTATAAGCAAAAATTTTCTTCCCTTGCATCAATACTGCGCCAAGACCTTGGAGAGAGGCATCACAAAAGACCTCGTACGGCTTGGATTCATCAGGCGGAGTGAGAACTGGAGCAGTGATCAATTTCTCTTTCAAAGTGTTGAAAGCAATGTCACACTCCGGAGACCAAACGTACTTGACGTGCTTCTGGAGAAGATTTGGGAGAGGCTTCGCGATCTTAGAAAAGTTTTCAACAAATCTTCGACAGTAGCTTGCGAGACCGAGGAAGCTACGGAGTTGCTTCACGTTCTGAGGAGGTTCCCAATTCACAATTGCAGACACCTTCTCAGGATTCACCGCAATGCCCTTGGCAGAGATGATATGACCAAGATAAAGAACATCATCGAGCCAAAATTCGCACTTGGAGAACTTGGCGTAGAACTGGTGTTCCCTCAGCTTATCGAGTACCAAACGCAAGTGCTTGGCATGATCTTCCTTGTTCTTCGAGAAAACCAGAATGTCGTCGAGATAGACCAAAATGAAGTCATTGGTGTAGGCGTTGAAGATGAAGTTCATCATGCGAGAGAACGTCGGAGGAGCGTTGACGAGGCCAAAAGACATGACAGTGTATTCATATGAACCATAGCTTGTCCTGAAAGCCGTATTTGGAATATCTTGATCACGGATTCGAATCTGATGATAACCCATACGAAGATCAAGCTTGGAGAATACTTGGGCACCTTTGAGTTGTTCGAACAGCTCATTGATGTTGGGAAGTGGGTATTTGTTCTTGATGGTCTTCTTGTTCAATGGACGGTAATCAACACAAAGTCGGTCCGTTCCATCCTTCTTATTCACAAAAAGAACACCACAACCCCACGGAGAAGAACTAGGCCGGATGAGACCCATTTTCTCTTGAATATCGAGTTGCTTCTTCAGCTCCTTCAACTCTTCAGGTCCGAGCTTGTAAGGACGCTTGCACACAGGTTCCGTGCCGGGCTCAAGATCAATAACGAATTCAACTGGCCGGTGCGGAGGCATTCCTGGAAGCTCTTCTGGGAAGACGTCTTGATATTCGCAAACGACTGGAATTTGCGAGATGGCATCGAGTTCACCCTTCTCATTGAGAGAAAACAGACGGATAGTATTATCCCGAGCAGCAAAGACAATTACATCCTCAGACGAATGAGTCAATTGAATCTGCCTGGCTGCACAATCAAGCTGAGCCTTGTGCTTAGAAAGCCAATCCATTCCGAGAATAAGATCAATATCCGAGTTACCAAGCATCATTGGAGAAGCCAGAAACTTGAAATCACCCATCGAGATAGAAATATCCAGAACTTCGTAGTTAGCAAGCAAGCATCTACCCGGAGAGACCACTGTTAATGGCTTATGGATAACTTGAGAAAACCACCCATGCTTAGATGCAAAAGGTCTTGAGATAAAACAATGCGATGCACCAGTTTCAAAAAGAACTTTTGCAGGAACATCGTTAACAGGAAGGTTACCCATGATGACATCTGATGAATCCTCTGCCTGAGCTGCATTCACCATATTGACCTTGGCGTACTTGGGGTTATGCTTGACCACAGCTGTACTTGCCGATCTCACAGGAGGAGGAGGAAGACGCCTCTGGTTGAAACACTTGTTGGCATAGTGACCCTTCTGTTGGCACTTGTTGCACGTGACCACTGAAAGCGGACGGTGATGCGGAGCACTCGATCTTGGAGCTTGAGACGAAGTCTTGTTCTGAAAGCCAGGGTTGGGTGCGTAGGAAGATCCACTGCCACCTTTGCTCTTCTGCTGATACGGCTGACGGAATGGAGGAGGAGGAAGCCAATACTTCTGCTGCTTGGCCACTTGAGTAGAGGAAGAAGGAGTAACATCTCTGACTCGCTTCTTGGAAGCATCACACCTCAATTGAGCAGCCTCTTGCTTAAGTGCCATGTTGTAGAACTCATCGTACCTCAAGGGCTCAAAGAGAACAAGAGCTAGCTGGATTTCTTCTCTGAGACCACCCCTGAACTGGTATATCATGCTCTTCTCATCAGGGACATCCTGCTTGGCAAAGCGGGCGAGCTTCTAGAACAACTTGTTGTAGTCATAGACAGACAAAGAGCCTTGCTTCAGGTTGCGGAATTCCTCACGCTTGCTTTCAACCACGCTCTGAGGGATATGATGAGCTCGGAAATCTTGACGGAATTCATCCCAAGTGATAACACGTCCACCTCTGGAGTCCTTGTACTGCTGGAACCATTCTGCAGCTTGATCTTTGAGTTGGAAGGAAGCAAACTTGACAAAGTCCTCAGGCCCGACGTTACTGCACTCGAAATGCTTGCACAGATCCACCAGCCAGTCGTCAGCATCGGTTGCCTCAACACAATTGCTGAAAGTCTTTGGCCCGTTAGCAAGGAACTTGTTGAGTGTAGCATAGTGATTCTGATTGTTGCCTTGGTTCCCTTGGTTGCCCTGATTGCGCTCTTGGAGAATTTGCATGATCAACTGTGTGTTTGCATTGGTTGCGGCCATCACAACTTGCCATGCCTCCGGAGGAGGTGGAGGTGGTGGCAGATTAGGATTCGGGGTCGTGCGCGTTGGAGGAGCCATCCTGAAGAGGTTGACCACCATTAGCACATTGATAGACAAATATTGAAGCTGAATCCAACAGAACGAAAATTGCAACATATAGTCTGCACATCCGAACAAAATGAACGAATGCATTCCTCTTGAAATGGTCACAAATCCATAAATTGAGAAGCCACTTAGAATTTAAGTAGAGAAATAAATCAACAAGGTACGGCTCAAGAACAAATACTCGGTAAGAAATCCCAATCTCAAACCAAATATCCGTGGAAGAAGAACTAGAGCTACAAGAATTCCCACCTATGAAACTCCCGAACCTTTCCGGTTATGCAATCAGGTGTTGGGGATACAGGGGAAGCATAATATCTCACCCAATTCTAGCAAATCCTACATCCAGTTGTATCCATCCTTCAACACATAACCGAGAAACCATCGGAAACCATCTACCTCAACCTTCGAAAAGCATCCGTTATACAAGTTATGGTGATACTCCCGAACTCCCGCCCCAGTACTGGGTGGCGTCGAGGTTATCTCACCAACGAACTGCATAAAAGAGATTTTCGATGTCGGCGTACTAAACTCAGGTATTCCAGAATTGTAACGATAAAATTATGACGACAACACCTCAGAGCTCAACTCCCCGGGACACTTCCACAAAACCCCTGACAGGAGGCACCAAGACAATGTTCTCATCATAAAACCATCGGAACGATTCCAAGATACCCGCGTGATCCTAAATTTTTTTTAGTGAAATTTGAGAAGAGAAGAGTCAAAACTCTACGTCAGGATGCCTTACCAGAGCGATGAGGAGACTGGGAAATAAAAAGAATTCCTAAACTCTCCGATATATAATTCCTAAATGACTCAAAACATTTTTCTAGACACAACTCGGTTGCTACAAACGATCAAGCAATGGGGCTCCTAAGGTCGGGGAAGGCTCTGATTACCAACTTGTAACACCCTCGATGCGACTATATCTCCCACGTGTCGAGGCACGACTTAGAGGCATAATCGCATTGAAGGCATATGTCGCAAGTTAGGAAATCTTCACAACATCTCATGTAATATAGATAATAAAAGGGGAGATAACATAGTTGGTTTACACTCGTCACGTCAATCAAGGTACATAAATAACATTACATCATCCAAACACTCATGGCCCGACTACGGCTCCAAAATAAAAGATAACCCAACATGCGACATGGTCCCGATCACCCCCAACTGGGCACCACTACTGATCATCAGGAAAGGAAACATAGTAACATTGAGAGTCCTCATCGAACTCCCACTTGAGCTCGAGTGCGTCACCTGGATCGGAATCATCAGGCCCTGCATCTGGTGTAATAGTAATCTGTGAGCCACAGGGACTCAGCAATCTCGCACCCTCGCGATCAAGACTATTTAAGCTTATAGGTAAGGCAAGGTAAAAAATATAGGTGGAGCTGCAGCAAGCGACTAGCATATGTCGTGGCTAACTTATTCGCAAAAGAGAGCGAGAAGAGGAGGCAAAGCGCGAGCGAGAAACTAGAGAACAACCTGCGCAAACATTACTCCAACATCGTGTCCACTTCCCGGACTCCGCCGAGAAGAGGCCATCACGGTAACACACTCAGTTGATTCATTTTAATTAAGTTAAGGTTCAAGTTATCTACAACCGGACATTAACAAGTTCCCGTCTGCCCATAACCGTGGGCACGGCTTTCGAAAGTTCAAATCCCTGCAGGGGAGTCCCAACTTAGCCCATGACAAGCTCTCACGGCCATCGAAGGAATAGACCTCCTCCCAAGACGTTCTGATCAGACTTGGTATCTTGGTTCTTCAAGACACTTCGACAGGTTAAAACAAGACCAGCAACACCGCCCGAATGTGCCGACAAATCCTGATAGGAGCTGCACATATCTCTTTCTCAGGGCACACTCAGATTGTCCAAACTTCTGGTAGGCCAGCCCAGAGTTGCCCCTGGTAGCCACCGGCAGCTGACAGTTTGGACCAACACTCAGAGGAGCACTGGCCCGAGGGGTTTAAATAAGATGACCCTCGGGCTCCGGAAACCCAAGGGAAAAATAGGCTAGGTGGAAAATGGTAAAACCAAGGTTGGGCATTGCTGGAAAAGTTTTAATCAAGGCGAACTATCAAGGGGTTCCCATTATAACCCAACCGCGTAAGGAACGCAAAATCCGGGAACATAACACCGATATGAAGGAAACTAGGGCGGCAAGAGTGGAACAAAACACTAGGCGAGAGGCCGAGCCTTCCACCCTTTACCAAGTATATAGATGCATTAAGATAACAAGATAGTATAATGATATCCCAACAAGTAAATAAATGTTCCAACAAGGAACGGCCTCCAATCTTCACCTGCAACTAGCAACGCTATAAGAGGGGCTGAGCAAAGCGGTAACATAGCCAATCAACGATTTGCTAGGACATGGTGGGTTAGAGGTTTGACATGGCAATTTGGGAGGCTTGAAAGCAAGTGGTAGGCATCGTAGCATTGGCATAGCAAAAGAGCGAGCAAACTAGCATAGCAAAGATAGTAGTGATTTCGAGGGTATGATCATCTTGCCTGCACAGTTGTCAAAGTTGGCTGGATCCTCGAAAGCAAACTCAACGGGCTCCTTGTTAGCGAACTCGTCTCCCGGCTCTACCCAAACAAGACAAACAAGCAACAAGGACACAATCAACCACGTGCAAGACTCAAACAATATGATGCAAAGATGATATGCTATGCGGGATGCGATGCAGGATGCATATGCAAGATGTGACAAGGGATGCATGAACCTGGCTTCAACTTGGGAATCCAAGCGTGCCACTGGTAAGATGAGATGAAATCGCTTGAAATGATATAAAGAACGCCGGAATCGGAGTTACGGTTTGGAAATGGCAAGCGATTCAAATATGACACCGGTCTGCGATTTACAGCATGTAGCCATCTAAATGCAACAAAATGAAAATGCTACAGCACCCAAACATGACAACAAAATACATGGCAGGGATGCATTCAAGATGCTTAACAAAAGTCTTGCACTGAGCTACGGCCAATACATCCATTAACAGGTTCAAACAAGCATGGCAAAAATGCATATGACAAACAGATTTCAGACTTAGTGAAATTAACACTTGTCTGGAATCGCAGATCAGGTAGCACTCTTCGGAGCAACAAAACTACATGCTACAGGAACTGAACATGGCAAAGTAAAGCATGGCATGGAGCTACTCAAAGAGCTTAACAAAAGTCCCTTAGTGACCTTGAGTCAAAAAGGACCAGAAAATACAATTGCAAACATGTGAACATAGCAAAAACATGATCAGATCACAGACTTAGTGAAAACTGGAGCATGCTAAAAACAGATATCAAGTAGGCATGTTTACGAGCTCGATGCACTCAGTACGGAGCAAGTCATGACCAACTAAGCATACATCCATCAAGAATACACAAAAATATAAGCTAGACATGGCAATTACAATAACATAGCATGCACGGATCAACTACAACATCATCGGCAAAATTGCAAACAAGTTGACAATCTGCCCAGATTCACAAAGTAGCAAAAGTAGAGCTCGATTAACTCAAGCTAGGGTGCTCCATAATTGCAAACAAAGACATGGATGGATAGAGCACTACAAGATTAACAAAACATCCTTACTGATCATCCCCAAAAGAGGTACGGATCACTAGGAAACACCATGAACATATGGCATAATGAGATAAACAGACCAAGGACTTAGTGGAAATGCTAAGTCCCTGAAATCAGCATTACCAAGTGCACCACTTTGCAAGCTTGTGCTAGTCACCACACACATCACAAAAATACATGGGTTGCACCTCTGGAAAGATGGCAAAACCCTTAACAAAACATATGCAGAGCTCAAGGGCATATCATGCACACAATAAAGATGGCAAAAATGACAAATATCTAAATGGAGTAGCAGATCTAACAATTATCTCAAGTAGCCCTCTTCTAACAACATTTCGGGCATCAAGATGAACTCAAATGAAAATGATGCAATGGAATGAAATGATGTACTCTCTGAGATGAACATTTTGATATGCTATATGCCCAAATTGGAGCTACGGATGCAAAGTTACGGCACGATGAACAAGTGCATATAAGCTAGGGTTAGGGATAAAAAGTCAACCGAATCTCAAATCTGGATCGGGCACGGATTACGAGGATGGCCGGAAGAGTGCTCGCCGGAGTTGGAGACGTGGCGGCTGGAGCTCGGAGTAGGGGAGGTCGCAGCTCGCCGGACGGCGAGGTGGCCGCGGTGGAGCTCGGCTCCGGGCGAGGGAAGGCGAGGCCGAGGCGATGTGGGGGCGCGGCCAGGCGGCGGAGTGGGCCGAGAGGCGGCGGCGGGCGGCGATGCGGCTGGGCTCGGAGAAGACGGCGGCGGGGCGACGCGTGTGGCGGCACGACGAGCCGGGTGCGGGTGGCGGCGACTGGGCCCGGGGGGGCGCTACGGGCCTCGGCGGGCCGGCGGAGGAGGCGGCGAAGTGGGGCGCCGGGTCGCCACGTGGCACGCCCAGAGTGGCTGGCGGGGGAAGCGGACAATGTCCGTCGGCGGGATTTTTGTCCGGCGGCGCGCGATGATGAGTGGATCTAGGGTTTTTCGGGGGGGAAAGGAGAAGGAGATTTTTGGGGGATCTTTAAATAGGCATAGGAGAAGCTAGGAGAGTCCAAATGAGGTGCGGTTTTCAGCCACGCGATCGTGATCAAACGCTCTAGATGATGGAGAAGGTTTTGGTGGGTTTTGGGCCAAATTGGAGGGGTGTTGGGCTGCAACACACACGAGGCCTTTTCGGTCCCTCGGTTAACCGTTGGAGTATCAAACGAAGTCCAAATGGTACGAAACTTGACAGGCGGTCTACCGATAGTAAACCAAGGCCGCTTGGCAAGTCTCGGTCCAATCCGAAAATGTTTAATCCCCACACACAAAAGAAAGGTAGAAATGGCCACCGGAGGAGAACGAAGCGCCGGAATGCAAAACGGACAACGGGGAAAATGCTCGAATGCATGAGATGAACACGTATGCAAATGCAATGCACATGATGACATGATATGAGATGCATGACAACGACCACAACACACGGAGACAAAGACCCGAACCCGAGAAAATAAAATAACTTAAACGCCGGAAACGGCAAGAGTTGGAGTACAAATTGGGTAAGTTACATCCGGGGTGTTACAAGCGCCTTTGGTAGGTGGATTTTGGTAAGGAAAAATTTATATAGTGTACTGAAATTTACTGTCACTTGTTACTATGGAAAGTAGTCCTCTGAGGGGCTTGTTCGGGGTATCTTCACCCCGACCAATACAGCAAAGAGTTGCTCCTCAACCTACTGAACCTACTGAAAATGAAAATGAAAATAAAAATGTCAGCTTTGAAATTCCTTCGGGTATGATAGAAAAACTGCTAGCTAATCCTTTTACAGGAGACGGAACAATGCATCCTGATGAGCACCTAATATATGTGGATGAAGTTTGTGAATTATTTAAGCTTGCAGGTGTACCCGAAGATGTTATTAAGAAGAAGGTCTTCCCTTTATCTTTGAAGGAAGATGCATTGACATGGTATAGGCTATGTGTTGATACGGGGTCATGGAACTACAAACGATTGAAATTGGAATGTCATCAGAAGTTTTATCCTATGCATCTTGTTCATCGTGATCGCAATTATATATATATATTGGCCTCGTGAAGGAGAAAGCATCGCCCAAGCTTGGGGAGGCTTAAATCAATGTTATATTCATGCCCCAATCATGAGCTCTCAAGAGAAATTATTATTCAAAATTTATATGCTCGGCTTTATGATAACAATCGCACCATGCTCGATACTTCTTGTGCTGGCTCTTTTATGACGAAGACTATTGAATTCAAATGGGATTTATTGGAAACAATTAAATGCAACTCCGAAGATTGGGACCTCGACGAAGGTAAGGAGTCAGGTATGACACCTAAGTATGATTGTGTTAAATCTTTTATGGATACCGATGTTTTCCGTAAATTTAGCACTAAATATGGACTTGACTCTGAGATAGTAGCTTCTTTCTGTGAATCTTTTGCTACTCATGTTGATCTCCCTAGGGAGAAGTGGTTTAAATATCATCCTCCCATAGAAGTAAAAGTAGCTGCACCTACTAAAGTTGAAGAAAAGACTATCACTTATAATGATCCTATTGTTCCTACTGCTTATGTTGAGAAACCACATTTTCCTGTTAGGATAAAAGATCATGCTAAAGCTTCAACTGTGGTTCGTAAAAGCAATATTGGAACTTATACACCTCCTGAGCAAGTTAAAGTTGAACCTAATATTTCTATTGTTAAATATCTCTTGTTTGATAATATTGATGGGCGTGTTATTTATTTCTATGATGAAACCGCTAGAATTGCTAAACCTTGTGCTAAAGATAAACCTAGACCTGTGGTAGGCATGCCTATTATTTCTGTTAAAATAAGAGATCATTGTTATCATGGCTTGTGTGATATGGGTGCTAGTGCTAGTGCAATACCTATTGACTTATACAGAGAAATTATGCATGATATTGCACCTACTGAGTTAGAAGATATTGATGTCTTGCCAATAGAGATACTATTTCACCAATTGGAATTGTTAGAGATGTTGAAGTCTTGTGTGGGAAAACTAAATATCCTACTGATTTTCTTGTTCTTGGTTCCACACAAGATAGCTTTTGTCCCATTATATTTGGTAGACCCTTCTTGAACACTATTAATGCTAAGATAGATTGCAAAAAGGATATTGTTACTATTGGTTTAGGTGATATGTCTCATGAATTTAATTTCTCTAAATTTCGTAGACAACACCGTGAAGAGGAATTGCCTAGTAAAGATGAAATTATTGGTCTTGCTTCTATTGTCGTACCTCCTAGTGATCCTTTAGAACAATATTTGCTAGACCATGAAAATGATATGTTTATGAATGAAAGAAGGGAAATAGATGAAGTATTCTTTAAACAGGAACCCATCCTGAAACACAATCTGCCTGTTGAAATCCTAGGGGATCCTCCTCCACCCAAGGGTGATCTCGTGTTTGAGCTTAAACCGTTACCTGATACTCTTAAATATGCTTATGTTGATGACAAAAAGATGTATCCTGTTATTATTAGTGCTAACCTTTCAGAGCATGAAGAAGAGAGATTACTGAAAACTCTGAAGAAGCACCGTGCTGCTATTGGATATACTCTTGATGATCTTAAGGGCATTAGTCCCACTCTATGTCAACACAAAATAAATTTGGAGGAAGATGCCAAACCAGTTCGTGATCATCAACGATGGTTGAATCCTAAGATGAAGGAAGTGGTAAGAAAGGAAATACTAAAGCTTCTTGAGGCAGGTATAATCTATCCCGTTGCTGATAGTCAGTGGGTAAGTCCTGTCCATTGTGTCCCTAAGAAGGGAGGTATTACTGTCGTTCCTAATGATAAAGATGAGTTGATCCCGCAAAGAATTATTACAGGTTATAGGATGGTAATTGATTTCCACAAATTAAATAAAGATACTAAAAAAGATCATTACCCCTTACCTTTTATCGATCAAATGCTAGAAAGATTATCCAAACATACACATTTTGCTTTCTGGATGGTTATTCTGGTTTCTCTCAAATACCTGTGTCAGCCAATGATCAATCAAAGACTACTTTTACTTGCCCTTTTGGTACTTTTGCTTATAGACGTATGCCTTTTGGTTTATGTAATCCACCTACCTTTCAAAGATGCATGATGGCTATATTATCTGACTTCTGTGAAAAGATTTGTGAGGTTTTCATGGACGATTTTTCCGTCTATGGATCCTCTTTTGATGATTGCTTAAGCAACCTTGACCGAGTTTTGCAGAGATGTGAAGAAACTAATCTTGTCTTGAATTGGGAAATGTGCCACTTTATGGTTAATGAAGGTATTGTCTTGGGGCATAAAGTTTCTGAAAGAGGTATTGAGGTTGATAAAGCCAAGGTTGATGCTATTGAAAAGATGTCATGTCCCAAGAACATCAAAGGTACAAGAATTTGATGGGTTCTCTTGCTACAAGAATTTAATTTGCATATTATTGACAGAAAGGGAGCTGAGAACCCCGTTGTAGACAACTTGTCTAGGTTAGAAAATGTGCTTGATGACCCACTACCTATTGATGATAGCTTTCCCGATGAACAATTAAATGTCATAAATTCTTCTCGTACTGCTCCATGGTATGCTGATTATGCTAATTATTTGTTGCTAAATTTATACCACCTAGTTTCACATACCAGCAAAAGAAAAAGTTTTTCTATGATTTGAGACATTACTTTTGGGATGACCCACACCTTTATAAAGAAGGAGTAGATGGTGTTATTAGACGTTGTGTATCTGAGCATGAACAGGAACAGATCCTACGCAAGTGTCACTCCGAGGCTTATGGAGGACACCACGCTGGAGATAGAACTGCACATAAGGTATTGCAATCCAGTTTTTATTGGCCTACTCTCTTCAAGGATGCCCATAAGTTTGTCTTGTCTTGTGATGAATGTCAAAGAATTGGTAATATTAGTAGACGTCAAGAAATGCCTATATTCACTTGTTATTGAACCATTTGATGTTTGGGGCTTTGATTATATGGGACCTTTTTCCTGCCTCTAATGGTTATACACATATTTTAGTTGATGTTGATTACGTTACTAAGTGGGTAGAAGCTATTCCAACTAGTAGTGCTGATCATAACACCTCTATTAAGATGCTTAAAGAAGTTATTTTTCCAAGGTTTGGAGTCCCTAGATATTTAATGACTGATGGTGGTTCACATTTTATTCATGGTGCTTTCTGTAAAATGCTTTCTAAGTATGATGTTAATCATAGAATTTCATCTCCTTATCACCCATAGTCTAGTGGTCAAGTAGAATTGAGCAATAGAGAACTCAAATTAATTTTGCAAAACACTGTTAATAGATCTAGAAAAAATTGGTCCAAGAAACTTGATGATGCATTATGGGCCTATAGAACTGCATATAAAAATCCTATGGGTATGTCTTCGTATAAAATGGTTTATGGAAAAGCATGTCACTTACCTCTCGAGCTAGAATATAAGGCTTATTGGGCTATTAAAGAGCTCAATTATGATTTCAAACTTGCCAGTGAGAAGAGGTTATTTGATATTAGCACACTTGATGAATGGAGATCCCAAGCCTATGAAAATGCCAAGTTGTTTAAAGAAAAAGTTAAAAGATGGCATGACAAAAGAATACAAAGCGTGAGTTTAATGTAGGTGATTATGTATTGCTATACAACTCTCGTTTAAGATTTTTTTGCAGGAAAACTTCTCTCTAAATGGGAAGGTCCTTACGTTATCGAGGAGGTCTATCATTCCGGTGCCATAAAAATCAACAACTTTGAAGGCACAAATCCGAAGGTGGTGAAAGGTCAAAGAATTAAACATTATATCTTAGGTAATCCTATAAATCTTGAAACCAATGTTATTGAAATCGTAACCCCGGAGGAATACATAAGGGACACTTTCCGGAACGTTTCAGACTCCGAAAAGGAATAGGTATGTGGTACGGTAAGTAAACCGACTCCAAAATAGTTCTAATGGCAATTTTCTTCCGTTTTGGAATATTTAGAAAAATAGAAAAATAAGAAGTAGTCCGGGAAGGACACGAGGGATCCATGAGGGTGGAGGGCGCGCCCTACCCCCTTGGGCGTGCCCCCTACCTCGTGGGCACCTCATGTGCTCTCCGGACTCTGTTTTCTTACACGTCACATATTTTGGTCGGTAAAAATTCATTATATAACCTCCCGAAGGTTTTGACCACTGTATCACGCAAAATCCTCTGTTCTTATTTCGAGTTGTTTTCTGCTAGGGTTGTCAACACCAAGCATCATGTCGTCTCCCTCCTCCTCCAACAATGAGGGCAACGATGCTTGGCTAATGAAGATAGAGCTGAAGAGAGAAGAACCCATGGAGATCAACAAGGATGAAGGGATCAAGAAGGCCAAGGAGGACCAAGTTCCGGCAATAGAAGACATCCTTCAACTTGATCACAATCTTCTTACCCCAACTGAGATCGAAGCTTTCAAGATGATTGAGTTAGCTCGTATACAAAATAAGTATCTCACAAGTGAAAATATTTTGTTGAAGGAGCATATCATCGCACTCAAAGGCATTATCCGCAAGTTAGAAGACCTCCTACGCTCGATGTGCGACTATCCATCATCACCATCAACTTCTTCACCAACAAAGGAGACATAATCACATGCGTATGGGCACTCCCCTTGGTGACTGCCAAGCTTGGGGGAGTGCCCCGGTATCGTATCACCATCACTTTTATCTTTACCGTTTTTCTTAGTTCGATCCTTTTGGTAATATCTTGATCTAGTAGAATAAAGTTTTAGTATGATCTAGTTTTGAGTTTTGCTTTATGATCCTTCTATGTAATCGAGTCCGTGAGCTATATATAATAAAGATTAGTGTTGAGCAAGGGCTTGATTATTTTGCCATGATCTTGAGGGAATAAAAGAAAAGAGAAAGAAATAAAAAGAAACAAAGAGATCATATGGATCTTATGGAGAGTAATGACTTCACATAGAAAGAGTATGATGAATGAAAGTTGTTGAGAGTTGACAAACATAGTTTTGTTCATCGTTGCAATTAATAGGAAGTAATAAAGAAAGAGAGGTCTTCACATATAAATATACTATCTTGGACATCTTTTAGGATTGTGAGCACTCATTAAAATATGACATGCTAAAGAGTTGACATTGGACAAGGAAGACAACGTAATGGGTTATGTTTTCTTACATCTAAGATAAATTATATTGGCATGGATCATCCAACATTATTGATCTTGCCTTTCTCCCTCATGCTAGACAAATTCTTTGCACCAAGTAGAGATACTGCTTGTGCTTCCAAACACCCTTAAACCAGTTTTGCCATGAGAGTCCACCATACCTACCTATGGATTGAGTAAGATCCCCCAAGTAAGTTGTCATCGGTGCAAGCAATAAAAATTGCTCTCTAAATATGTATGACTTATTAGTGTGGGAGAAAATAAGCTTTATACGATCGTGTGATATGGAAGAAACAAAAGCGATGGACTGCATAATAAAGGTCCATATCACAAGTAGCAACATAAAGTGACGTTCTTTCGCATTAAGATTTTGTGCATCCAACCATAAAAGCGCATGACAACCTCTGCTTCCCTCTGCGAAGGGCCTATCTTTTACTTTTATTTCCTACCTTGCATAAGAGTCATGGTGATCTTCACCCTTCCTTTTTACATTTTATCTTTTGGCAAGCACAACATGTTGGAAAGATCCTGGTATATATGGCTAATTGGATGTGAGTTCTCATGAACTATTATTGTTGACATTACCCTTGAGGTAAAACATTGGGAGGCAAAACTATACGCCCCTATCTTTCTCTATATCCGATTAAAACTCCGTACCCATAAGTATTGCGTGAGTGTTAGCAATTGTGAAAGATTATATGATAGTTGAGTATGTGGACTTGCTGAAAAGCTCTTATATTGACTCTTTGCTATGTTATGATAAATTGCAACTGCTCCAATGACTAAGATTATAGTTTGTTAGTTTTCAATGAAGTTTATGATTCATACTTGAAATTTTGATTGAATTATTACTCTAGCATAAGAGATCACATGACAAGAATTATATAAGTTGCTATTCTAAGAATGGTCATGATGCCCTCATGTCCGTATTTTATTTTTTATCGACACCTCTATCTCTAAACATGTGGACATATTTTTCGATTTCGGCTTTCGCTTAAGGACAAGCGAGGTCTAAGCTTGGGGGAGTTGATACGTCCATTTTGCATCATGCTTTTATATCGATATTTATTGCACTATGGGCTGTTATTACACATTATGCCACAATACTTATGCCTATTCTCTCTTATTTTACAAGGTTTACATAAAGAGGGAGAATGCCGGCAGCTGGGATTCTGGGCTGGAAAAGGAGCAAATATTAGAGACCTATTCTACATAGCTCCAAAAGTCCTGAAACTTCATGGAAGTCATTTTCGGAATATATAAAGAATACTGAGCGCAAGAAGTTCACCAAGGGGGCCACACCCTGCCCACGAGGGTGGGGGCGCGCCCCCTACCTCGTGGGCCCCCTGGTGGCCCTCCGATGGCCACCTTCTACTATATGGAGTCTTTCGATGAGGAAAAAATCATAAGCCATCTTTCCGCACGAGACTCC
Source organism: Triticum aestivum (assembly GCF_018294505.1). Taxonomy (NCBI): domain Eukaryota; kingdom Viridiplantae; phylum Streptophyta; class Magnoliopsida; order Poales; family Poaceae; genus Triticum; species Triticum aestivum. Next base: position 229,957,041 of record NC_057800.1, read on the forward strand.
GCCGCCACGAGGCGGAACCTTGGTGGAACCAATCTAGGGCTCTGGCGGAGCTGTTCTGCCAGGGAAACTTCCCTCCGGGAGGGGGAAATCATCGCCATCGTCATCACCAACGCTCCTCTCATCGGGAGAGGGCAATCTCCATCAAAATCTTCACCAGCACCATCTCCTCTCAAAACCCTAGTTCATCTCTTGTATCCAATTCTTGTCTCCAAGTTCGGGATTGGTACCTGTGGGTTGCTAGTAGTGTTAATTAATCCTTGTAGTTGATGCTAGTTGTCAGGACCCCGACTCAATGCCACATCGACCTAGCATGTAACACCTCATATCACTTTGCGGCCTCACGCACGGTATTCCCACGGGTGTCGCCTTACCTTTGCCCGGGACCGTTTGCGCCTTTTGGCACACGTATATGACAGTGTCGCTAGCATCCATATGATAAGGAGCCCGGGCTGACATGGCTAGTTGTAAACCCAAAGTGGCACAGACTTACAGGGACAGGCATCCATGACCCAGCATCGAACGTGTCGGTCATCAGCAAGTGGGTCCGGGCTGTAGCTCTGGGCTAGCAGGACTCCGGTAAACCGGGCTGTAGCGGGCTAACAGGACTCCGGTACTCAATGCGTGACATTTCCCCGAAGGGACAGACACTGGAACGAAGAAGGACACATGCCGGCCAGCCTAAGTGTTCCGGAGCAGTAGCAAGCTACCATGGCTCAATGGAAACACTAGGAGACATTTCCCGGTAAGAGAGGCTACCAAGGATAAACAACTAGGTTGTCAGATCCCACACATACCAAGCATGTCAATAACATACACACAATATGCTCGATATGTGCAAATACAACGTGGCATCACAACATGACTCTACAACTCAAGTATTTATTAGGCTCCGAGGAGCGAGATATTACAAACATGGGTCTCATGACCCAACAATCAGAGCATACAAGTCAAAGCACAAGCGGAAGCTTAACATGTCTGAGTACAGACAACTATAAATGAAAAAGGCTGAGAAGCCTGACTATCTACCAGATCCTGCCGAGGGCACAAGATCGTAGCTGAGGTAACAAGCTAAACGTCGAAGTCCACGAGGTACTACTAGCGAGACTGAAGTCTCTCTGCAAAAACATAGATTAAGCAACGTGAGTACAAATGTACCCAGCAAGACTTACATCAGATCTATCTACATATGCATCATTATCAACAAGGGGGTGGTGGGGTTTAACTGCAGCAAGCCAGCTTTGACTCGGTGGCTATCCTGAACTACGACTGCAAGTAACTCTTTTGAGGTGGCGCACACGAGTCCACATATTCACCATATCAATACACCACTATGGATCCGCTCCCGTCTCCCTACGAGAACACCATCCATAGCACTCACGCTTATCTTGCGCATTTTAGAGTATCCACTTTCACTTGTCTATGAACTATGCAAGGGGTCCAAGTTTCCATATCCAAGGAATCCGGCTATTCGAATAGATAGTGATAACCCTGCAGGGGTGTACTTCTTCACACACGCTCTCGCCACTTATCGCCCCGTACACGTCATGTACCTCGGCAACCTTCAAGCGGAAGCCGGGCGAGGGAGTCGGACATGACCTGACTAACCAAACAAGTCTCTCGTCCAGGTTTATCACCTATTCGGGTTCCATCCGCAAGGAGATCCGGCCGGGGTGTCGCTCACGGCCCCAAACGATGTGAGCAGGGTTCCCAAGCCCACCATCCGGGTGCCACTTGGTACACCATGCCACTGTGCCTAGTCTGTCCCAAGCCCACCTGTACCGGGTGCCACTTGGTAGACTACTAACACTACCTACAAACACCAGAAACTAATTGCAACTCCTGGACAGAGATCAAGTTGATTAATAAGTCGAGAGGGGCACTTAAGCATTCCAATGCGTGGTAGTAGCTGGTCATGGATCACAAACACAAAACTCAGTTCCTGAGGACGGCTGCAATGAGACAACCCACCATGTACTCCTACATGGCCTCTCATCGCTACCTTTACCAAATCGTGTTCACACACTTAGCTCACACACAGTAGGACATGTTCACACGCCTCTGATTCATCCCCGATGAATCAGACCTGACTCAACACTAAGCAGTAGCAGGCATGACAAACAAGCATGAATGAGTAGGCACAACAGGGCTCAAACAACTCCTACTCATGCTAGTGGGTTTCATCTATTTACTGTGGCAATGACAGGTCATGCAAAGGATAAAGGGGTTCAGCTACCGCAGCAAGTAACAAATAAGTCGTTGTTGTCCTAATGCAGTAAAAGAGAGCAGGGGCGGGAGAGTGGGATTTTATCGGAATGAACAAGGGGGTTTTGCTTGCCTGGCACTTCTGAAGGTAATATAGCTCTTCATCGGTGTCATCGATCACATCGCCGGTACATGTCTATCGAGAGGGGACAATTACCGGCAAACAAGGAAGAACACAATCAATGCAATGCGACAATATGATGCATGAATGTGACATGGCAATATGATGTGATTTGTGCTGATGCAACTAAACCAGATTAAATGAAGTTGGTTTGAATCCAAGATTCAAATTCAAACTCCACATGTGGTTATTTAAATGCCATTTATATGATTTGTGCTAAACAGCAGCTATAAGTTGTTCTAACATGCATGAAAGTAGTACAGATGGATAGATTGGATTTTTCTGATTATTTTTCATATATAATTTATTTCATTTGGAGTTACGGTTGAATTTCTATGAAGTTTTGAAGTTTTGGATATTTTCTGAAATAAATAAATCATTTCTGATTTATTTAAAACTCCAGAAAACATTTACTGCGTTAGCATGACATCACCCTGACGTCATCAGGTCAACAGGGCGGGTCCAGGTCAAACCTGACGTGTGGGGACCACTGGTCAGTGACTCAGGTGACTAACAGAGTTAATTAACTCTAACTAATCAAATTATAACCACGGGGCCCACTGTCAGTGTCAGCAGGGGGTAATTAGTTTAACTAATTCGATTAGTGCTAATCCTAATTAGCTAACAGGGCTGGGCCCCACCTGTCATGGACACAGGGGGGTCCCGCCGTGGTCAAAGTGGGTCAAACCCACCGGCGGCTTGACGCCGGCGAGGCCAGCCGCGGTGGCGAGCCTCGGGTTTTGCCCACAGGGCTCGGTTTGGCGCGCGGAGCACAGCTTCAGGATGCGGACGCTCGTCCGCATCCAACTGTGGTGGTGGCGCGGCCGAGGAGTGGCCGGAGTGGTGCCGGCGATGAGCTCGGCGGCGGCCGAAGCTCGGGTGAGCTCGGGGTCGGTGTTAGGGAGCACGGCAGGAGGAGCTGGTGCATGCGTTCGGCTCCTGGGAGCACGGTGAGAACGGCGACAGGCTCAAAAACGGGCGGAGGCAGCTCTGGCCGCGGCAGCGACATGGCACGGCGGCAGCGAGATTCGAGCATGGCGGAAGAGGCGGCTAGAGGGCGGGAACGAGCTCTAGGAGGAGGGGAAGAGGCGGCGGGGCTCACAGTGGATCGAACGGAGGGGTCGGCGAGCTCGGGGAAGCTTCTGTGACGGCGAATTGACGGCGGCGATCTCCGGGCACCGGAGATGAAGACGACGATGCTCCGGTCGACTGGGGCCTCCTCTGATCGCGTGCGTCGGGTGTATAGCTCCACGGGGTCGGGACGGAGCTCAGGGATGCGGAGAGGGAGCGAGGGGGTGGCTGTGGCCGCGGCGAACGGCGTCGGTGGCGACGAGCGCGCTCGGGCGCGAGAGGGGGAGAGCAGAGAAGGGAGAGAGAGCGGAGAAGAGGATGGGGATGAGAGAGTGAGCGACGGGTTCCAGAAGGGGTGCGTGGCGTCGTCCAGACGCGTCGGGGCAGCGGTGTGAAGCAGGAGGTGGCGCGCGCGTGCCCACGCGCGGCGACCACACGCCCTCCTGCCTACTGGCAGGAGGTTGAAGACGGTGGGGGCGACTGCTGGGCTGGGCCAGCAGTGCTGGGCTGGGCCAGCAGTGCTGGGCCGCAGCTGGGCCGCCAGGTAGGTCCAGGTAAGCGACAGGTAGGTCTTCTGCTCTTTTTTTTATTTTTCTGTTCTGTTTTATTTTTTTTAATTTTGTTTTTGCCACTGTTTTGAATTTAAAATAATTCAAACAATGCCAAAAACTCCTCTGAATATTTTTATTTTGCTAGATGGACTTTTCCAAAAGCTCATAAAATATTTCAGGGGTATTTGAAATTATATTCTAATTATATGAATATAATTCAAATTCAAATAGCTAATGATTTAAATTCAAAGTCCCAAGATTAAGTCCTTAAAAATGTTCAATATTTTTGGTTTGGATCAAAACCCTTGCCAAAAATATTAAACATCTAAGAAGAGCATTTTGGAACAATGAATGAGATTTTAGGGTTTTTGCCCTTCTTTTATTTAAGTTTTTGAGGCTTCCAAATTTCCTCAGTTCAAGTTTCAAAAATTTAAACATGATGCAAACACTAGTCAGCACCATAAGCTAGGGATGTGACAACTCGCCCCCACTAAACAAGAATCTCGTCCCGAGATTCAAGCGTAGGGTAAGATGAAGGGGGAACGCAAACTAGTATAATCTTCACGATCCAGGTTGCACTTCATAGGAACGTTGTTTCGATCACCATCTTTGTCTCGACGTCTTGTTCCGAGAACTCCAGTTATTATGACAATGAGAGGAGAAGGAGACTCTAGAAGGATCGATCTTCTCGAAGGTTGAACAACTCAGGATTAACTCACGGAATGGGACATAGCAACATCTCTCGAGCTGAGAGACGAAGCACACCTCTAGAGGAATGGAGTGGAACAGATGACGAAGGTTCACTAGGTAGACAACGATTTCACGCTTAAGAAGGTGGTAAACGATTGTCAACGTAGCAAGGAGTTGAGTTGCCATGATACCACGACGAAACATCCTGGAGGAGGGTGATTCGTAGATTATCCCCTTAAGTGGCAAAAAGAATTACCTTTGATTCAGAGATCATTGAGACTCTTTAAACCAGCCTAAGGCAATTCTCGAGCGATCGTTTGGAGGGGGTCGGTAGAATGGCATACTCGGACTTGGATGATGCGGATTACCTTGTTGAAGACAACGTAATGGATGGTTTTGCTTACCACCGGAAATGGAAGAGACCCATGGTAGAATGGCACAATGGCGGTGCAAGCTGGGAACAGAATGCAAATGCTGGGAATGATTCTGGTAACTGGGGAAGAACCCAACAATAGAGAGTGAATTCACTGTTTGAAAGGTCATAGCATTGCCGAGGAAACTGAGAGGAATCCCAGTTAGAGCCGATGATAACACGTAGCGCGTGTGCGTGCTCTCAAGAACTTGAGCATTTCCACAATCATCAAGGTTTTATCAACATCCGTGTCAAGGGTGCTGACAACACAACATACTACCATGATGAATAGCGATGAATGATGCAGATGCAAAGGAGGATAACACTTTCTCAGATTTCACCTTAGCGAGGCCAAGGGAACGAAATCTGGATGATCGACCGAGAGACATTTAGCACTCCGCTTCTAATGTTCTCCTTGATGTGCTAGTGTAACCCATTCATAGATATGGTTTGATATCTAGAACATCAAGTAAAAAGGTCGGACTTCGGAACACAGAAATCCATAGGGGCAACTAGGGAGTAAATCCTACGAAATCCTTATGGGAAGGTGGCCAACTTCTTCAATCAAGATACTACAATAATAGGTCCTTCGGCTGGGTGGTGCTGGCCACGACATCCACTTTACCAGTTATCGAGGGACCAATATTATAGTTCTTGGGGAAATGTTCCAACCATCATATCTGCCTGAGATTCAGAACTGGTTGGTGTCAGAATATTCCAGACTCATCGAGTCTAGGAAGAAAAATGAAAGTTTGCAACACAAATCGACGAGATGACGTTGCGAGATTCTCGGGAAATGAACTATGATAGCAAGCTCCAAAGCATGAGCTGGTTCTGCTATGCACGTGTGAACACGATGTTCCAGGCAAACATGATCACATGGTAGTCTTACAATAAAACACTACCGAGTTCGGGTAGGGAACCATCATTGAGGATATCGAAGTTCTTTCATAAGTCCGGATTAGCTCTTATGAAGGAACTCCTTCTCCTTGAACAAATCAATTAGTGGCTTGGGGTGCTACGGAATACATATGGAGTGGAGGTAATTAATCTACCAAACCATAGTATACTTTGCACATGCATGACTGACTTGGGATGATTCCAGAGGAGCAAAAACAAACTTTCTCGAATTCACGACGGCAACTTACATCAAATGCACGTGAATCAAAGGAAGTCACTTCTTCCATCGAAACATATGCTTCGAGCACGGAGCATGAAGATAATGCTTATAGAAGTTTCCAATAATAGCTTAATGTTCAACAAAATCATGGAGGAGATAAGGATGTTGTCAATGGGCTCAACAACAACTCATCGGAATTTCCATATCACTGGACTTCCGCCATCATGTGAACACGGTGATAGTATTGGTCAGACCAAAAAATATAATGGTGTATGCTCGAGGAAAAACCACGAGTAAGACAACATTACGAATATCGTTGGTTCTGATTTGATTTGACGATAGCCCATACTCAATCAAAGGTTTGGGTAAGATAATAGATCCAACAATTGTTCACAAGGGCCAATTGATGAAGATATCATCTTTCTTAAACACACACACACACACAAAAAGATATCCCTTAACATGAACTAAGTCGGACAAGCTTTTATCTTCCAACTCTCCAAGTTGTTGTTTAGCTTATCCAACTAGCTCAGGGTATCCAACACGGATTCTTGGAGAAGGGGTGGTTTACAGGAATAAACCAACTTGATCACGAACTCAACATAGCGGTCAGGTGACAACCTGGTAATACTTCCAAGAAGATATACGGAAAATCACGAACCACCGATATGTTACTAAGATCGAGGACAATCCTGCTTTTCAGGGTAAGACGATATGATCAAATGAGCGAGGACTTGACAAAATCCTAACTCATCAATCGAAATGTGCACCAGGAAGATGGACAAGGTAGCACGATCAATCTTAGAATGATGATTCAAGAACCAACATGTTAAGAATGAGGTTATTGTCCATTTAACTACCAAGCAACAGAGTTGCTAGCAGTATTGATTTCACACACCACGATTCACTTGTCGGCATTCCGGTTACAATAACACAGGAACCGAGGAATGAACAATGATGGCAAGAAGTATCACTGTACCAAGAGTTCATAGGATGGTGTGCAATTCCTACAATAATCCCGATATAAAAGATGGTAATACTCCAAGGTAGAATAGAGCAAAAGCTGGATTGGCATTTTGATCTGCGGAGTACAATTGTTTTGACCCAATCCTAGATATGGATGAGGTACTGGAGTTTGTTTCTCCTAGTCATTCCGGAATAGAATGGCTTGACGGACCACAAGAGTAATAGGTATTGATGAACGATTGCACGCATACTCTTGACTATCAATTGATAAACAAGGGTCAGAAGACAACTAAAGAGGGACAACTCAAAGGAACATACGATTTTCTGAGTTGTGGATGCATGGTTTAGCATGTCGAACGAAGTTCGACATATTTCTTCCGGATAACCCACGCAGAAAGGTAGAACTGGCAGAGCCACAATATATAATGGAGAACTCATCAAGAGCACTCTGGTTGTGATCGTTCAGTTCAACGAGGAACTTCTGCCATAAGTAGTTCATGGTATTTGGAAGAAGAAGATACCACGGACTTCAAGGACTATCGCAAAGGTTACTAATAACCTAAGGGAGCTAGCAATTACTATCAACATGAAGTAAGTAGGGTGAATCTCGGGTTCAAAACCCAGAAGTGAAATGCCTACTAACTAAGTGGCATCACGGGATGCTTACGAGAATGATGGCCAGAATCATCACACTGGGACACAAATCATGGCTAAATTACTAGATGATCCCCTAAAACACCCAGGGTCATAATAATAACTCCAACATAAATGTCAAGGCAATAGAATACCTCAACTCAACAATTAGTGTGATTGAGCTGGCATAAAGGAACATCGAAACCAGAGGGAAAGGATTTTGCAAATGCATCAGACTATTTAGAAACCTGGGATGACTCGGATAGCATAACGGCTGTAAATGCTCAGAGAAGATTTGAGACATTCACAAAAATGGTGGCATAACCACTCGGAAGCACAATATCAAGGTTTCGAGATCAACAGTTAACGTACGGAAGTAGTAGAAACTGAACTCAAGCTTAAAACCAACAATCTTATAAGTCTACGGATTAGTAACACGTGATCCTGATAGAAAGAAGAGAAGGCCTAGTTCTTAACCCCGTAGGAAAGATAAGATGACTCAGATCAGAAGGCATAAGGTATAAGGAGTAAAAAGAGCCTTACGTTCCATCCCACAATCAATTCCCTTATATAACTAAAGAATTTCTAGACTCAACTTCGACCAGTTTGGCTTGGTAATCCTACAGGCAGTCAAGCTCTGATACCAAGCTGTCAGGACCCCGACTCAATGCCACATCGACCTAGCATGTAACACCTCATATCACTTTGCGGCCTCACGCACGGTATTCCCACGGGTGTCGCCTTACCTTTGCCCGGGACCGTTTGCGCCTTTTGGCACACGTATATGACAGTGTCGCTAGCATCCATATGATAAGGAGCCCGGGTTGACATGGCTAGTTGTAAACCCAAAGTGGCACAGACTTACAGGGACAGGCATCCATGACCCAGCATCGAACGTGTCGGTCATCAGCAAGTGGGTCCGGGCTGTAGCTCTGGGCTAGCAGGACTCCGGTAAACCGGGCTGTAGCGGGCTAACAGGACTCCGGTACTCAATGCGTGACATTTCCCCAAAGGGACAGACACAGGAACGAAGAAGGACACATGCCGGCCAGCCTAAGTGTTCCGGAGCAGTAGCAAGCTACCATGGCTCAATGGAAACACTAGGAGACATTTCCCGGTAAGAGAGGCTACCAAGGATAAACAACTAGGTTGTCAGATCCCACACATACCAAGCATTTCAATAACATACACACAATATGCTCGATATGTGCAAATACAACGTGGCATCACAACATGACTCTACAACTCAAGTATTTATTAGGCTCCGAGGAGCGAGATATTACAAACATGGGTCTCATGACCCAACAATCAGAGCATACAAGTCAAAGCACAAGCGGAAGCTTAACATGTCTGAGTACAGACAACTATAAATGAAAAAGGCTGAGAAGCCTGACTATCTACCAGATCCTGCCGAGGGCACAAGATCGTAGCTGAGGTAACAAGCTAAACGTCTAAGTCCACGAGGTACTACTAGCGAGACTGAAGTCTCTCTGCAAAAACATAGATTAAGCAACGTGAGTACAAATGTACCCAGCAAGACTTACATCAGATCTATCTACATATGCATCATTATCAACAAGGGGGTGGTGGGGTTTAACTGCAGCAAGCCAGCTTTGACTCGGTGGCTATCCTGAACTACGACTGCAAGTAACTCTTTTGAGGTGGCGCACACGAGTCCACATATTCACCATATCAATACACCACTATGGATCCGCTCCCGTCTCCCTACGAGAATGCCATCCATATCACTCACGCTTATCTTGCGTATTTTAGAGTATCCACTTTCACTTGTCTATGAACTATGCAAGGGGTCCAAGTTTCCATATCCAAGGAATCCGGCTATTCGAATAGATAGTGATAACCCTGCAGGGGTGTACTTCTTCACACACGCTCTCGCCACTTATCTCCCCTGTACACGTCATGTACCTCGGCAACCTTCAAGCGGAAGCCGGGCGAGGGAGTCGGCCACGACCTGACTAACCAAACAAGTCTCTCGTCCAGGTTTATCGCCTATTCGGGTTCCATCCGCAAGGAGATCCGGCCGGGGTGTCGCTCACGGCCCCAAACGATGTGAGCAGGGTTCCCAAGCCCACCATCCGGGTGCCACTTGGTACACCGTGCCACTGTGCCTAGTCTGTCCCAAGCCCACCATGTACCGGGTGCCACTTGGTAGACTACTAACACTACCTACAAACACCAGAAACTAATTGCAACTCCTGGACAGAGATCAAGTTGATTAATAAGTCGAGAGGGGCACTTAAGCATTCCAATGCGTGGTAGTAGCTGGTCATGGATCACAAACACAGAACTCAGTTCCTGAGGACGGCTGCAATGAGACAACCCACCATGTACTCCTACATGGCCTCTCACCGCTACCTTTACCAAATCGTGTTCACACACTTAGCTCACACACAGTAGGACATGTTCACACGCCTCTGATTCATACCCGATGAATCAGACCTGACTCAACTCTAAGCAGTAGCAGGCATGACAAACAAGCATGAATGAGTAGGCACAACAGGGCTCAAACAACTCCTACTCATGCTAGTGGGTTTCATCTATTTATTGTGGCAATGACAGGTCATGCAAAGGATAAAGGGGTTCAGCTACCGCAGCAAGTAACAAATAAGTCGTTGTTGTCCTAATGCAGTAAAAGAGAGCAGGGGCGGGAGAGTGGGATTTTATCGGAATGAACAAGGGGGTTTTGCTTGCCTGGCACTTCTGAAGGTAATATAGCTCTTCATCGGTGTCATCGATCACATCGCCGGTACACGTCTATCGAGAGGGGACAATTACCGGCAAACAAGGAAGAACACAATCAATGCAATGCGACAATATGATGCATGAATGTGACATGGCAATATGATGTGATTTGTGCTGATGCAACTAAACCAGATTAAATGAAGTTGGTTTGAATCCAAGATTCAAATTCAAACTCCACATGTGGTTATTTAAATGCCATTTATATGATTTGTGCTAAACAGCAGCTATAAGTTGTTCTAACATGCATGAAAATAGTACAGATGGATAGATTGGATTTTTCTGATCATTTTTCATATATAATTTATTTCATTTGGAGTTACGGTTGAATTTCTATGAAGTTTTGAAGTTTTGGATATTTTCTGAAATAAATAAATCATTTCTGATTTATTTAAAACTCCAGAAAACATTTACTGCGTCAGCATGACATCACCCTGACGTCATGAGGTCAACAGGGCGGGTCCAGGTCAAACCTGACGTGTGGGGACCACTGGTCAGTGACTCAGGTGACTAACAGAGTTAATTAACTCTAACTAATCAAATTATAACCACGGGGCCCACTGTCAGTGTCAGCAGGGGGTAATTAGTTTAACTAATTCGATTAGTGCTAATCCTAATTAGCTAACAGGGCTGGGCCCCACCTGTCATGGACACAGGGGGGGTCCCGCCGTGGTCAAAGTGGGTCAAACCCACCGGCGGCTTGACGCCGGCGAGGCCAGCCGCGGTGGCGAGCCTCGGGTTTTGCCCACAGGGCTCGGTTTGGCGCGCGGAGCACAGCTTCGGGATGCGGACGCTCGTCCGCATCCAACTGTGGTGGTGGCGCGGCCGAGGAGTGGCCGGAGTGGTGCCAGCGATGAGCTCGGCGGCGGCCGAAGCTCGGGTGAGCTCGGGGTCGGTGTTAGGGAGCACGGCAGGAGGAGCTGGTGCATGCGTTTGGCTCCTGGGAGCACGGTGAGAACGGCGACACGCTCAAAAACGGGCGGAGGCAGCTCTGGCCGCGGCAGCGACATGGCACGGCGGCAGCGAGATTCGGGCATGGCGGAAGAGGCGGCTAGAGGGCGGGAACGAGCTCTAGGAGGAGGGGAAGAGGCGGCGGGGCTCACAGTGGATCGAACGGAGGGGTCGGCGAGCTCGGGGAAGCTTCTGCGACGGCGAATTGACGGCGGCGATCTCCGGGCACCGGAGATGAAGACGACGATGCTCCGGTCGACTGGGGCCTCCTCTGGTCGCGTGCGTCGGGTGTATAGCTCCACGGGGTCGGGACGGAGCTCAGGGATGCGGAGAGGGAGCGAGGGGGTGGCTGTGGCCGCGGCGAACGGCGTCGGTGGCGACGAGCGCGCTCGGGCGCGAGAGGGGGAGAGCAGAGAAGGGAGAGAGAGCGGAGAAGAGGATGGGGATGAGAGAGTGAGCGACGGGTTCCAGAAGGGGTGCGTGGCGTCGTCCAGACGCGTCGGGGCAGCGGTGTGAAGCAGGAGGTGGCGCGCGCGTGCCCACGCGCGGCGACCACACGCCCTCCTGCCTACTGGCAGGAGGTTGAAGACGGTGGGGGCGACTGCTGGGCTGGGCCAGCAGTGCTGGGCCGCAGCTGGGCCGCCAGGTAGGTCCAGGTAAGCGACAGGTAGGTCTTCTGCTCCTTTTTTTATTTTTCTGTTCTGTTTTATTTATTTTTTTTGTTTTTGCCACTGTTTTGAATTTAAAATAATTCAAAGAATGCCAAAAACTCCTCTAAATAATTTTATTTTGCTAGATGGACTTTTCCAAAAGCTCATAAAATATTTTAGGGGTATTTGAAATTATATTCTAATTATATGAATATAATTCAAATTCAAATAGCTAATGATTTAAATTCAAAATCCCAAGATTAAGTCCTTAAAAATGTTCAATATTTTTGGTTTGGATCAAAACCCTTGCCAAAAATATTAAACATCTAAGAAGAGCATTTTGGAACAATGAATGAGATTTTAGGGTTTTTGCCCTTCTTTTATTTAAGTTTTTGAGGCTTCCAAATTTCCTCAGTTCAAGTTTCAAAAATTTAAACATGATGCAAACACTAGTCAGCACCATAAGCTAGGGATGTGACACTAGTTGGTTTATTTGGTGGAAGATCATATGTTCAGATCCTATATGCATATTAATACCCCTCTGATTATGAACATGAATATGCTTTGTGAGTAGTTATGTTTGTTCCTGAGGACATGGGAGAAGTCTTGCTATTAGTAGTCATGTGAATCAGGTATTCGTTCGATATTTTGATGAGATGTATGTTGTCTCTCCTCTAGTGGTGTTATGTGAACGTTGACTACATGACACTTCACCATTATGTAGGCCTAGAGGAAGGCATTTGGAAATAATAGGTAGATGATGGGTTGCTAGAGTGACAAAAGCTTAAACCCTAGTTTATGCGTTGCTTCGTAAGGGGCTGATTTGGATCCATATGTTTCATGCTATGGTTAGGTTTACCTTAATACTTTTGTTGTAGTTGCGGATGCTTGCAATAGATGTTAATCATAAGTGGGGTTCTTGTCCAAGTAAGGATAGTACCCAAGCACCGGTCCACCCACATACCAAATTATCAAAGTACCGAACGCGAATCATATGAACGTGATGAAAACTAGCTTGACGATAATTCTCATGTGTCCTCGGGAGCGCTTTACATCATATAAGAGTTTGTCCAGGCTTGTCCTTTGCTACAAAAAGGATTGGGATACCTTGCTGCACTTTATTTACTTTTGTCACTTGTTGCTTGTTACCAATTATCTTATCACAAAACTATCTGTTACCTATAATTTCAGTGCTTGCAGAGAATACCTTGCTGAAAACCGCTTATCATTTCCTTCTGCTCCTCGTTGGGTTCGACACTCTTACTTATCGAAAGGACTACGATAGATCCCCTATACTCGCCCCTGCCACAACCGCCGCGTCGCCGGCCTGGCTTCCGACCACCGCGGCAGCACCATCCCACCCGACATGACGCCGTCCGTCTTCTCACCACCTCCCCTCGACGTGCCCCTCCACCTCCCACCGAGATTCCCCTCGCCCTGGATCCCACCTAGTCCCGCCGCCGCGCTTTGCCCCACCCGCAGCGGCGCCACCGCACTCGCCGAGCACCGCGCCACCGAAGCCACACGAGCTCGCCTCCAACGCCCGCGGTCTACTGAGCCAGAGATGGCATCGATCGTCGCCGCGGATGGTCATGTGGATCGGACGCCTCCAGGGCCGACACACCCTGAACCACCAGCACGCGCCATGGATGACCACACCAACCCACATCCGCACAGGGGGCCCTCGTAGAAGCACCTTCGATGGGGATTGGGCGCTACCTGCAGCTAAAGGAGGCATCGACCTGCAGCTGGAGGGCGCATCGACCGGCAGCTGGTGGAGGTGTTGACCTACAGCTCGCCGCACACACCACTATGGTCCACCACCTACAGCCGGCGCCGTAGCAGCTAGGCCGTTCAACTATGCCACTTCAGGCCGTTCAACCCGACCCCGTGCTCCTCGTGGATGACCCCCACCGTCGTCGACTCCATTCACTTCTTTCCACTGTACGCGGCCAGCTCCATGAGCTACTCGCCTCTACTCTGTCTTGGGGAATGTCGTGAGCTCGTCAGGCTGGTTGCTTCTCTGCTGGTATATACTTCTCTGTTGTTCATCTTAGTATATGTTAAAAATGGAATCCTTAACGATTGGGTCTTTGATTCGTTAGTTCATTTCATATCTTGTTAAAAAGAACTAACCGTGTAGAATATGAGGAATTGAAATTAGAGTTCTTTTTTGCTGAAAGAATAGAAGACATTTTTTATCTCAGCATGCATACCAATTGTTTATACTATAATATACTATTTACAAAAAATACACAATGTTTCTTGGTTATCAAAATAAGTGTTCTCCATCATTTGTACTATAATATACTATTTACAGAAAATACACAATGTTTCTTGGTTATCAAAATAAGTGTTCTTCATCATTTTCATGAATGGCTTAATTGATGAAAAACATGCTGCTACTCCCTTCCGGTGCTATGTGTGTGGAAGAGCATCTCCGTGCCTCACCTGTCTTGTTCTCCTGCTCTCTAAGATACTGTCGTAAGCTTGTACAACTTGTGAGAACAAATTAAAAAGGTACTAATCTGAAGTTCAGAGATGATAAAGAAAGAAGATGTGGGATCTAGGATCTAGTGATTTCCAGTGAGGTAAGTTGCAGCAAAAAGTCTGCTTTGATTTCAAAGTTGTGAAGTATCAGACTAGAACATTTGTTATCTCATAATGCATACAGTAAGTTGCAACACGCCTCTGAACATTACCTTCTCACACGCAGCCGTGGGCCTTTCCCCTGATGTACAGACTCGAATGACCTCCCGACACTCTACCTCCAGCCTGCGACCCCCCTTCTACCACGTCTCCACCGGCCACCACCGCTGCTACCTCCCGGCCATATGAAACGGGGGTGCCGTAGTCCACATTGTGCCACACCAGCAGGACGGCGCCCTTCTTCCACTGACTGTGGTCGCCATCGCTGTCAGTAAAGTTGTACTCCATGATCCATGTGTTTGCTAGACGCTCTTGATGCATTCGAGCGCCTCATGATGCGCTTCAGGAACTAGCCGGCAACAGGAGCTGGTTGCGCACTCACTACTTTTGGCATGGCCCAGTGGTGGCTAACCGGGGGCTAGGAAGGCCATGTTTGTGTGAGCTAGAAGTACGATGTGTGATTACTCAAAAAAGAAGTAAGAGTGTTAAGCGTTACAGTGAGTGAGATGTACATGGATGAGAGATGCGAGTGTGCTTTACTTATGAAGTATGTTAATTGGTCAGCGTGTCATCTAGGAATAAGACGTTCAGCACCTCAGCCATTGACGTCCTGCCGGCCCCAATACCCGTTGGTGCACCACTCCCGCGTGACGCCTGTCCTCCCGAGCTTTGGTTGGTGCAGCTTCCAACGCCCAGGCGGCTCCTACACCGTCCAACTACGACCACAAGGGCGTGCGGTCGTGCGTGGTACCTACATTTGTCATTTAGGATGCAGGCAGAGTATTCTTTCTGAATGGAGTATGGGTTGTTCAAATGAAAAGAACTCTTTGAATGGATGTAAAATCCTGTCCAGCAGTGACTAGACCTCTAAAATCAGTAATTTCTTACAATGTTAGTCCCTTCAGGAAGTTGAAAGTGTCTTGTAAAAAGTTCCAATTTTTCTAAAAAATCCCATGGATTTTCCTGTTATCAAAAAAAGATACTCAAAAAGTTTGAATTAAAATAAAAGATTCCTTCAATATTTGTAGCAAAAACATATCATAACGTTTAAAAAACTCAGATGGTCAAACTAAAATAACATAGTTCAAAAATAAAAGAGCACTCAGAAGCTGATATTTCACCGTTTCTAGAAACAAAACAATAAGAAGTTCAAATTTTAAAAATAGAGAAGTTCAAGAATAATAGAAAAGGACTTTCACATTTCTAAAATTAAAAAGAACTCTATAAGTTCAAATTTAAATAACTGGCGGTCCAATATTTATTACAAAACTAGCATATTCTAAAATAAATAAAATAAGAAGTTCAAATTACAAAAAATACAGAAGTTTGGTATTTATAAAAAACTCAAAATTTCCTTTCTACTAAAGAAATAAAATTAATAAGTTAAGATTAAAATAAACGAGTACCTTGATGTACATGGAAAAATCAAATTATTTCCTTTCTCGGGAAAGTAAAAGTATGAAGTTCAATTTAAAAAAATGTTTGAAGCTTTTGAAAAACATATTATTTTCTAACAATGAGACTAACAAGTTCAAATTAAAATAACAGAGAAGTTCAAAATATAATAAAGGGACAACTAAAAAAGTTGAAAATATTAATAAGAAAAATTTCACTCTATTTTTTGAACTCTACGTGAGAACTTTATGCTCTTTCAGATGTGTGCATTCGTATTTGTGTAAAATACATGTAGCCCATGAAGTGTATGTGTATTGTTGTGTGTAATTTTCTTGAATTTCAATAGAATGTGAAGTTCATGTTTCAGAAATTCTTAAGTTCACATGTACCCCACACTGAAGAAATTCATCTATGAACAAAACGGACCGTCTAAGCCATTTCACCGACGGCAAAAAAGCCTAAAAATGTGGCAAGACAAAAAAACATCAAATGATATAACATAGTAAGTTCGTAGAAAGTGGACAAAAACATAAAAAAATTTGTAACTTTAACCATTTCTAAAAAATACCTTGAAGTTCAAATTTAAATAATAGGGCGGTTCAATGTTTATTACAAACCTGTGATTTTCCCCGTTACCATAGAATAAACTAAGAAGTTCAAAAATAAAAAATGTTGCAGTTCGAAAAGTTTATAAAAATGGTGTTTCTACATTTTACATAAAAATGAAGAAATTCAATTTTATATTTTGGGCATCCGACCTCCAATTACATGTTTTAAAATCGCAAAAAAATGACGTCCAACCTTCAATAGCATGTAATTCGACGTATACATAAAATATTGACAGAAGTTCATAGTGAACACAAGGAGAAGTTCAAGTGCTGCAATGAATGCATTTCAGGTGAGAATAGAAGTATAGAAAAATAGAAGCTTAAAAGGTTTGTCGAAAAGTTCAAGTGGTCTGTCCGAGGAAGTTCAGAAATATGAAATACTTGAAAATAAAGAAGAAAAATAGCATTCAAACAAATTAAAAACTACGGTCAGATCAACAAGCAGATTTCATTCAATCTCTCACTTCAAAAACACATGGAAAAAACCATGTAAAAATTACACGAGAAGTTCATCACTAAAAAACACGAAGTTCAAATGAGAACAAAAGGAAGAAAGTATCACTAGTGAGCATGCCTTCGTGCCGGTCATTGCATACCCCCGCATGATGAAGATGGTCGTGTGACCCTCTTTCCCAAATGGATTTTCCCTGTTTCAAAAATAACCTATAGGTCAAAATTTAACTAATGGATAAGTTCGTTGTTTATTTCGGAACCAAGAAGTTCAAATATAAAAAATGAGAAGTTCAAAAAATACAAATGTAGAAGCTCAAAAATAATAAAGGAGGAAGAAATTCAAAAAAATTCAACTTAAAAAACATTTCAAAAATAATATATAAATGATTTTCCCCGTTTTAAAAAACTAGAAGTTCAAATTAAAATAACAAAGTGGTTTGATGTTTATAAAAAAAAGGAATTTTCCCGTTACTAACCAAAAACTAAGAAGTTCAAATTTTAAATATGGTGAAGTTCAATGCCTATAAAAAATCAGAATTATCTCGTTATTAAAAGAATAAAACTCAGAAATTCAAATTTTAGAACATCCCGATGGTTAGATGTGTGTTAAAACCATGTGAGTATATGTGTGTGTAGGTGCGTGCCAACACAAAAGTTTGGATGAGAAAAGGATAATAAAATGAAACCTAAAAATATTCATTGCAACAAGTTCCCCCCAAAAAGGAACACACCACCGAAATATCGACATGGCTAGGAAAATTAAAAAAACTGATTTTCCCCATTCTATAAAAACTAGAAGTTCAAATTAAAAATAATGGCATGGTATCATTGTTTATATAAAAAAGCATTTTCCCCGTTAATAAGCAATAAAACTAAGAAGTTCAAATTTAGAAAAATGTTGAAGTTCGATGTCTATGAAAATTTCGGATTTTTCACATTATTAAAAAATAAAACGAAGAAGTTCAAAATTTTAAAACAAAGAAGTTCAAAAAACTCGATTTTCCTCGTTACTAAAGAATAAAACTAAGAAGTTCAAATTAAAATAACAGAGAAGTTCAAAGTTGATAAAAACCTCAGATTCTCATTCTAAAGAATAACTAATAAGTTCAAATTAAAAAAAGGAACAACAAAAAAGGTTTTAAAAGATTTTCCCCATTTTTTTAAAATTTGGATTTTACCTCATACTAAAGATTAAACCAAGAAGTTCAATTTAAAAAAAGCAAAGTAATTCAATGTACAATAAAAACTCAGTTTTTCTCTTTATTGAAGAATAAAACCAAGAAGTTCAATTTAAAAACGTGGAAAAGTTTGATGTTTCATTCAAAACTCGATTTTTTGGTTATTAAAGAACAAAACAAATAAGTTCAATTCAAAGTAATGAAGAGGTTTGATGTTTCTAACAAAACTACAATTTTCATATTTCTAAAAATACATAAAATAAATTCTAATAAAAAAGTTAGAGTGGTTCGATATAGAAGTTCGATTATTATAGAGAACTCGGATTTTCCTTGTTATTAAAGAATGGGAACAAGAAGTTCAAAAATAAAATAACAAGAAGTTCAACTATTAAAAATAGAGCGCTTCAAAATTTCATAAAAAAGGATTAAGAAATAAAATCAGGAAGTCCATATTAAAAACACAGAGAAGTTCGATGATTATACAAAACTCATGTTTTCCTCGTTATTAAAGAATGGAAACAAGAAGTTCAAAAAGAAAATAACAAGACGTTCAACTTTTAAAAATAGAGCGCTTCAAAATTTCGTAAAAATGGATTAAGAAATAAAACCAGGAATTCCATATTAAAAAGATGGAGAAGTTCGATGACTGTAGAAAACTCAGATTTTCCTCGTTATTAAAGAATAGAAACAAGAAGTTCAACTTTTAGAAAATAGAGCGCTTCAAAATTCATAGAAAAGGATTAAGAAATAAAATCAGGAACTTCATATTAAAAAGATGGAGAAGTTCGATGATTATAGCAAACTCAGATTTTCCTCGTTATTAAAGAATGGAAACAAGAAGTTCAAAAATTAAATAACAAGAAGTTCAACTTTTAATAATAGAGTGCTTCAAAATTTCATAAAAAAAGATTAAGAAATTCAAATTAATATTCATAAAAAACTCAGATATTTTCATGTAACCGAGAGAAGTTTAGATTGATAACTAACAGAAGTTCACGTACTACACGGTGTGCATTTTGTATTAAAAAGGAATAAAAAGCAAAGACTAAAAGTTTTGTTGTTATAAGTTCAAGTCCTTGGTCGGATGAAAAATTATTATGAGATAGGTTTGTACAAAAGAAATATCATTTGTGTAACACTAACGAATGAATGAGAAAATTACAAACAAAAATACATCACATATGTTCAACGTGAAAATAGCAGGAAGTTCAACTACTACGCTGAATGAATTTCAGATGAAAAACTTTTAAAATCATCGCGAGTGTGAAAAAATGACCAACACGGGAAAGTTGTGTGTTTACATCAGCTTTCCAACGATATATCACTTGCTCAATTCCGGTGAGTGGATCGAAAGCTACGAGCAATGGATGGAGAGCTACGAGCAAAAAAAGCACGTGAAAAACAGAGTGAAGTTCAAGTAGACATGCCGAGAAGTTCAAGTCTTCACGCGGTGCATTTTGGAAGAATCTGTTTCGCGATAAAGGCAGAACGAATGATCTCACCGTTTTCGAAATTACTTGAAAACAACTAAGATTCACAGAAAACCATCAACATGAAAATGTTTCGCATTTTACTTAGCTTTTCAACGGTATATTATTTGTCCCATTCCGATAAAGTTTGTACAAATTACAGTGAAAATACGTTTTTAGCCAATTTTTAAAATTGACTTAAAAGAGTAAGGAATTGGGAGAAACAATATATACCAAAAAGTTTCGCATTTCCTCAAGCTTTCCAACGCCATATCATTTGTTGCATTCGGGTAGGTACGATTAAAAAGATAGATCAAAAATACGAATTTGGTGGAATTTGTATCGTTTTTTAAATTACTGTTAAGCCGTTCAAAATTAGAAAAAAAATTCTACATGAAAAAGTAACGCATTTTCATAAGCTTTCCAGCGCCATATCATTTGCCTCAATTGGAATAGCCGTTTAGAAATCACATCAAAAATACGAACTCGGCTGTTCGGTTTATGAAATTTATGATTTTCCAATTTACTATTTAACCATAGGGAATTAGAAAAAACTTTGAACAAGTGGAAGGAGCGGTTTTGCAACAGTTTCCCAATGCCATATTATTTTCCTCATTCCGATAAACGGTTTAGAAATGCGATCGAAAATACGATTCATGTTTTTGTACAAAGAAAAAACGGTTTTCAAAACTGCTCTTAAACCGCTTGCATTTTGCAAAAAAATTTAACTTGGGTCATGATGCTGGTGTCCATAGCTTTACGACGGTATATCGCAAGTTCCATTTGGGCAATGTTGGCGGAAGTTCAACCTAGCACTGGGAGAAGTTCAAGTCGAACAACTCAGGCGGTAAAATTGCAAAAAACACAATTTCATCACGAGTAGAGAGCAAAATCCGCCAATGAGCGAGATTCCTATTTAAAACCGGTATTTAGTTGCTAAAAAAAGTTTCTAGATTACACTAACATCATATAGAACACGACTAACCAGAATAATTCGCGGGGGAAGCCACGGTTGCGAAGATAGCCCGAAGATCGGGTTCGTACAAAGGGAAGTTCGGACGCGTTACTCAGGCAGTTCAGGTTGTGATCAGAATATTATTCTGATCCCGTAATCAGAATAGTGTTTATGTGTGTGTGTGTGTGTCTATACACACACACACATTCCAATGATGGATGTAAAAAATGATTGTGAATCCATCGGGGCCTGGTGATATATCTGGGAGCATCATCAAAGCTTGCTCAATTTCAGCATTAGTTATTGGCACACAGTTTGTTGTTCATTGCATCATCGACCTTCTGATCAACCCACTTAGTTACCAGCTCCGGGTTGGTTCCATCTTGTTTTGTAGAAAGTCCCTGGTAAAAACAGATCACCTCATCTCCAATTCAGGTTGTGAATTTACAACTGAGCCAGCTGCTCTCTTCAGCGGTTTAATTTCACTAGTGCACAATCCCTCCTTTGCCTTTGGCCTGGAAAAATATAAGTATTAGGATCACCTTCAGCAAGCCATTGAGACCTTCATCTCTGCTTCTTCGGCCCCTTCTCCTAGGTTGGCAGTTCTGAAATTCTAGCCATCAACTCCTTTTTCACCCTACCAGGTCCCCAACAAAGTGAATTTGCCCAAACATTCTCGAACTAAGCTTGCAAGGTTTTTAATTGTTTTTTAACCGAACCAATCAAATTTCCTCCAACTCTTTAATCTCTCATGCACCCCTCCCAAGGCATCACAAATACATTGTGGATTACTTGTATCAACTGTTAGGTTGATCTCTCTCCCGTTCGAACCCAACGGGTCGAACGGGCCCCTGACTCGCGCCCTGATCGGGGGCGCCCAACCAAACCATGGTTGGTGGGCCCCTATGACCCGCTCTATATAAATAGAGGTGGGGGCCCGGGCATGAATTACGAGGTTAATCGCTGCCACAATCCCCACCTACAATCCCTACTGATCTAGGGTTAGCGCGGTGCTCATGGGAAGCTCCACCACCGCCGCCATCACCACATCACCATGGTCGGCGCTGGATCGAGCTCGTCTGGACAGGCAGAAGGTAGGTTCACCGTGAATTCCTAACCCTAACCGATCGAATGATATATCAATGGTATCAGAGAGGTTGGGTATAGGATTTTTTGGTTGAAATAGATCACAAAGAAAAAAGTTCCCCTCCCCAAAGAACTCTAGCAGGGCAGAGAAAAGCAAACAAAAGAACCACAAAAGTTCTTCGGAGTATGGCCTCGGGCCTCGCCGGCAAAGAGCGTCGCCGTAAGGCCGTGTCTGTTCCTCTCGATCACCGTCGCACATCGACAAGCCGAGGCGACAGGGACGAAGAACTACCCCCTCATAGGGGCAAAGTACAGGCACCACCATCGAGCCGTTTGACGGCGGCGCGTTCACCATCGAGGTGCTCGCGCACGCCGGCAAAGGGGACAAGAAGGGCGCCGCCTATCACGTGCTGAAGCTCGCGGCTCTCTCTAATAGAAGGAGGTGGTGGATGGGTGAAAAAGAGAAAGGAAGGGGAAAAGGGAAGGCTCGCACAGCGCGGCTCGTCGCCATCGCCGCTTGTCGACGTGGCCCCATCCGCCGCATCGGGAATGCTGCTTGTGCCTCTCTGCTCTCTCTCTCACGCTCTCTGTTGCGGGAGACGGGGAGAAACAGAGGGAGGAAAAGGAGGAGGCTCGCGTGGCGCTCGTCGCCGTCGCCGGCGACCGGCGCGGCGCGGTGGCCCGCCGCCGGAGTGCGTGCGCGAGAGCGAGCGAGGGCGCACGAGGCGGAGAGAAAGAATCGAAAGGAGGCTAGGATTTCGATCGGGTGGCTGGGCTGCTCGTTTTTGTTCTAGCGAGAGGCGCGGTCGATCGTCGGATGAAATCGGACGGCCTAGATCGATAACCTAACCTGCTGCTGGGCCACTGGGCTTAAAAGAAGCCAACGCTGTCGCCGCGGGTGCAGCCCACGCGCTGGGCTGAGGCCGGCTGCCGCAGCGCGTAGGCCGTGTCGCTCGGGCCACAACGATATGGAATTAATGTAGAAGGATGATGTTTATTCTAATTCTGCCACAACGGTGATTTAGAATATAAAAGAAAGTTTCAAAAGTTTAATGTGCATTTCTTTTAACCAGACCAACGTAGGGTTATTTTTATGCCCATTATTGTAGATTATTGGCTAAGTTTTCTCAGACTAAAAGTTTTCCATGCTTTCATTCATGAAAGCGAATGGCTGGGTACTTGTGACCCGAAAGATGACCAAGAAAGGTCATAACGTGAGGGAGTATGTTCTCTCTAAAGAATGGCATCAAAAGAAAAGAGATAGATCATTGAGAGTCTTGGTTGATGAATGTCTTTCATGTACTCTCTATGAAGAAGATTTTTCATTCAACATGATTTGAGATGAAACAAGCAACATGCGTGTTTAATTTGACCAACGTCGGATCAAGCATGTGTGTCAAAGAGCATTCAGATTTATTCCTAAATTTGATGATTGAATATGCAGTCAAAAGAGCCAATTCTGGCATTTATGTTCCCTTACAGGGAATTACCCGCATGGCAGGAAAAGATGATTATGATAAAACTTGTATGGCGGGAAAGGTCTGGGAAAATACCTGCGTAATGGGGTAAAGCTGACATAATATTATGTCAAAAATCTCGTATGGCGAGAGAAATTTTGGAAAGAGAAAGATATGATAACTCATGTGCTTTTAATGTATCCCACTCTGGGAGAACAGAATGGAGTAGCTGAAAGGCGCAACCGTACACTTATGGATATGGTGCGCAGTATGATGAGTTATTCCAACTTGCCATTGGGATTTTATGGATGAAGGTCCTTAAAACCGCCATTCACATTCTCAATAGAGTACCAAGCAAGTCGGTGCCCAAAACACTGTACCGGCTATGGATAGGAAGGGTGCCCTCCCTACAACACTTCAGTGTGTGGGGGTGCCCTGCTGAGGCCAAAATGTTTAATCCAAACATTGCAAAGTTAGATCCCAAAATAGTGAGTTTCTACTTCATTGGCTATCCAGACAGATCAAAGGGTTTTTGTTTCTACTGCCCATACAGATATACAAAGTTTGTAAAAACAAGACATGCAGCCTTCTTAGAGGACGAAATGATGAGGGGGGCTTGGTAGCTCGAAAAATTGATCTTGAGGAGAAGAGGGTGCATGCACCTAATTCGATGATTCAGGAGCCATTTTTCTCACTACCAGTTGCAACTCCACCCATGACAACTATGGGAGTAGACCCGGAACCTGTCCGTCAGGAGCCGACTGAACCCATTGTTGAGCATGAAAGGGAGGTGCAGCAGCAAATTTTAGAAGAAGTGCCAGAAGTTGAGGCATAGAATGTGCCAGAAACT
Organism: Triticum aestivum; assembly: GCF_018294505.1. Taxonomy (NCBI): domain Eukaryota; kingdom Viridiplantae; phylum Streptophyta; class Magnoliopsida; order Poales; family Poaceae; genus Triticum; species Triticum aestivum. The sequence goes on from NC_057800.1 coordinate 229,981,328, forward strand.
GAGGCCCTTAGAAGGTCTACAAGACCAAGAAAGTCATCTATTTCTACTGACTTTAAAGTTTATAACACAGAAATAGTTCATACAGAAAAAGATCCCACCTCATATGAAGAAGCCATGAGAAGCCCTCATTCATCGAAGTGGATGAAGGAAATAGAAGACGAGATGAAATCGATGAGTTCCAAAGATGTTTGGGACTTAGAGGAAATTCCTAAAGGAGCCAAAACAGTAGGCTACAAATGGGTCTACAAAATTAAGTATGACTCTAAAGGGAATGTAGAAAAGTATAAAGCACGACTCGTGGCAAAAGGATTTACACAAAGAGAAGGGATAGATTACAATGAGACATTTTCTCCAGTCTCATGTAAGGATTCCTTCAGAATCATAATGGCATTAGTTGCTCATTTTGATTTAGAGTTACATCAAATGAATGTTAAGACGGCATTTCTGAATGGTGACTTAAAAGAAAAGGTCTACATGAAACAACCCAAGGGTTTTATCATGGAAGGCAAGGAAAATATGGGATGCCGCGTGAAGAAATCCATTTATGGATTAAGACAAGCCTCTAGACAGTGGTATCTAAAGTTTAATCAAACGATTAAAAGTTTTAGATTTAAAGAAAATATTGAGGATAATTGCTTGCTAGCAGTGATGTTAGTCTACTACAAGAAACAAAAAAGTTCTTATCATCAAATTTTGACATAACAGATCTTGGTGAAGCATCATATGTTTTGGGCATAGAAATTCACCGAGATAGAAACAATGGAGTCTTAGGACTATCGCAGAAAGCATATTTAGAAAAGGTTCTTAAAAAGTATAATATGCATGCGAGTAAAGCCACACCTGCTCCTATAGTTAAGGGCGATAGTTTTGGGAAATTCCAATGTCCCAAGAACCAGTACGAGATCGATCAAATGAAAGCAGTACCATATGCTTCGGCAGTTGGCAGCTTACAGTATGCACAAGTGTGCACTCGCCCTGACTTAGATTTTATCACCGGGGTACTCGGTAGATATCAAGAGAATCCAGGCATAGAGCACTGGAAGATGGTAAAGAAAGCATTACGTTATGCGCAAGGCACGAAGGACTACATGCTAATATACAGGAGAAGTGATTCCCTAGATATAAAAGGGTATTCAGACGCAGATTTTGCGGGGGACAGAGATGATAGAAAATCCACGTCAGGATACGTCTTCACTCTCGCCGGGGAGCTATTTCGTGGAAAAGCTCCAAATAGTCGATAGTTGCATCATCCATGATGTATGCAGAATTCATAGCATGCTTCGAAGCCACGGGGCAGGCGATATGGCTAAAGAAATTTGTACCCGACTTGAAAGTGGTAGATTGTATTCACAAACCACTAAAGATGTATTGTGACAACCAGCCCGCAGTATTCTATGCTCACAACAACAAGTCAAGTAATACTGCCAAAACAATAGAGATAAGGTATTATGTTGTGAAAGATAAAATCCAGGATCAAACTATAAGTCTCGAGCATATAAGGACAAAAGGTATGCTTGCGGATCCGCTAACGAAAGGCTTACCACCCAATGTGTTCAAGGAGCACTTAGCCGGCATGGGTTTAAGGGAAAACCTTATGATTTCTGGATAGGTCCAAAAGGAACAGAATTTGCTTTTGAACATAACGTATGTTGTAGCTGTATGGTTCTAACGGCAATTAAGCTGTGACGATGAAACATGCTCTATGTACCAATATCTGATGAAACAAATAAACTAGAAAGTATAAAGTTAAAAGTAAAGTTGAGATCAAGGGGGGGAATGTTAGGTTGATCTCTCTCCCGTTAGAACCCAACGGGTCAAACGGGCCCCTGACTCGCCCCCCGATCAGGGGCGCCCAACCAAACCATGGTTGGTGGGCCCCTGTGACCCGCGCTATATAAACAGAGGTGAGGGGCCGGGGCACGAATTACGAGGTTAATCGATGCCACAATCCCCACCTACAATCCCTATCGATCGGTTAGGGTTAGGAATTCACGGTGAACCTACCTTCTGCCTGTCCAGACGAGCTCGATCCAGAGCCGACCATGGTGATGTGGTGATGGCGGCGATGTGGACAGAGAGTAGATGGCAGCGGTGGTGGAGCTTCCCGTGAGCACCGCGCTAGCCCTAAATCGGTAGGGATTGTAGGTGAGGACTGTGGCAGCGATTAACCTCGTAATTCATGCCCCGGCCCCCACCTCTGTTTATATATCATCAACATGACGAGACTCCTTTAGGAAAATATGCCAAGACTCCTCCACAACCTGTGTACACCGATCATGTCGAGTCCATGCATTCTCGAAGCGGAATGGTCTATCTCCCCGTTCATCCTCAATCTAATCTGACCTCCACAAAAATAATCATTGCACAACGATCTGATTCAGTACACTGTATGTGGCTAACAATTGTATTATCAAAGCCACTTGTAAACTTATCGTCTCCCAAAACTCTATCAAGCCGAACCTTGATATTTCCATTCCCTTGTTATCTATTGTCCCACTAGATGATCAGTTGCGTCATTGGCACAAAGACCAACCACAGCCACAAAGTAAAGCAACGTTGAGACCGGGGTCTACTCCAACTAGTATCTATGCGATGGTATGCCAAACAAACATTAGACTATGGCATGCCATAGGAGGGTCCACCGAACCGAGAGGAAACCAAGCGAAGCTGCATGCTGTCAAGACGACATCTGTGTGGGGTTGTGCGGGCCTGGACAACATGTTGCATGCCTGGGCGCGGCACGGTGCTTTCATCAGGCTTTGCCTGCCCGTACCCACATCAAGCAACACTCAGGTTTGTTATCTATCTGATCCGCTTACTATGGGCAGCGGAAAAAATATGTTTGGCTAACTTTAATGTCCCTTTGTGGATCATTGGGCATCATATGACCACGGCAGTGTGGGCTCGATCTATCTGAAACGATGTATCCCTGGTCAGCTATGGTATCCACGAAAGGGAAGTACGTAGGACATACACATATACCTGCACTCGTTGTTCGTGCCGAAGCTCTCTTTCGCTCTTTCACATGGTTATGGCTCAGTCACAAGGATTTTTGGTTTGGCCAGAGACCTAATCACCCTTGCTAGTTGGACATGCCTTGGTCAACTGTGCCTGGTTTGAACTACATGTCATTAGCGCGATCATCGGTACACGTCACAAGATTCACCCACCGCCGCCCATTGTGGCCACCGGAGGCAGGGGGGAGGCAGTGTGGGGTGCGCTAAGGAAGTTAAAGGAACAAGAAATAACACAAGTCCGGATCCCGGAGCTCATTGGGGTCTTTGTAGATGAACAGCAACACTCATGGCCTGTTTTTTTGGGACGTTTAGATCACTAGAGTAGTGATCTAAACGCTCTTATATTTCTTTAGAAAGTGTTTCAAAAAAAAAATCTTTAGAGAGGGAGTGACGAACCTTCTCAAACAAAAATACCACATCCAGACAAGCCCGGGGCTGTTTTGTTGAATCGATCGTGATTCAAACAGAATGGACACGTTTCATATGATGATTCAACCATTAACAAGAAAGCAAATAACTATGAACATACTGCACCATTCATCTTAGCTAGCACACTACACTATCGAGTAACTGAAATTGACAGTGTATTTTGCAGAGTAATCGAAATTGACAGTGTATATCGCATCCAACGGTACCCTCTTGAGTTACAAGATTGGTTGCACATTCCACCATTAACAGCAACCAAATAAGGTTCAGCTAGTAAGAAACATAGTTCCATCGTGATTCATTCAACAACCAAGCCGGTGCAGAAAGCATAATATCCAGGTAGAGACAGGTTTACTGTTTATTTCTTAGTACAAACTACATTACTGTGAGCTCAACAAGTCAGATTCACTGGCTGCTAGATTCGTCATGCTCTGGCTGCATCTGGTTCAGCACAAAAGCTCCCTCGAGGTTCTTATGCACCTCGGCTTTCATTTTCTCCTCCTTGGTCCCTCTCTTCAGTTTCATGAGGATATCAAACTTGGCGAAGTCTTCAACCACCTGGTCATGGTAGCAGCAAGTAAAGCTGGATGAATATTACTACTCGTGAAGGAGAGTTGAAGTAGAAGAACAATTACATAAAACAAACCTCAGCCTTTGCGCGAACGATTTCAACAAGTTCATATGGGAGAAGGGAATTCGACCTCTGCTGGATTGATTTCACAGCATGGCTTGCAGCATCTTTGACTACAGGATCATGCACAGGCACATCACGCCATCCAGGCTCATGTCCCCCTGAAATTGGTTTGAGTTCAATACAAGTACTTGATAAGACCATATTACGGGAAGCTAAACTATATAAGACCTAACATGTAACACAAGTTCATGTCTACTATTACCATCCATATCATATGCAACATCTGATATTCAATGACTTCCTAATTTAACCACTTGGCATCAGGTTTTATCTTGTTCCCTGTTACAAGACCCGAGCAGAAAAAGTGAACATGCCAAAGAAGAAAATAGGCTGGTATGACGTTCGATGCCACTTCAGAAAGAATATGTGAAGTTCTTACAGAAAGAAGCGTCATACAGTTAGAACATGGCTTTTCTCAATAACACTTCTTTACCCCAACCCCCTCTGCTCACCAATACTTTTCTGATTGTTCCTGAACTATATAGGGACACGGGAAATAGGGAGACTGTAACAAACTACTTGAATAATTTGGACAGATGCCAAGATAGTGTGCAACATCCAGTTATCCACTTTTATACTTCTTCTAAAATCAGTTCGTGTATCAGGTTACATGAACAGAACGCCTTTACTGTCTGAAATTAGGAACATTGTTTCAATGCTGGGGTGAACTACAAACTGGTATGAACACCTGCCAAGTCGTGGCAAATATTTACACTTACGTGAGCTAATACTTGAATTTCATTTGGCAATCAAGACGTCCTGATGTGAACATAACACTACGTAACCTGATCATGATAGTCAAACTACTACATACTCACTTCATGAAGTTTTTTTGGCAACATACGATTTTCTACCATATGAAAGTAACTATGAAAATAACAACTTGTGTGCCTGCATTTGAACCAAATGTCCTGATCATCAGAATTATGTTCATTTTGATGAACTCAACAAGTCGACAACACTTCGTAGACCACACATCAGCTGTCAAATTTCGACGAACAATTATAGCCGTCTAACTAACTCCCAATCCAGAAATTAGCGATAAAGCAAGTGTTCATGTTACCTATGGTTTGGGCTTTACCATGATAGATGGTCATCATCATTGGTACGTAAACTATTTTCACGAACTCACCTAATATGATGGCCTTCTCTTTAATGCATAATTGACATGAGCTGGAGCAGTCTAGTGATTTTGTTCTATTGTTTGATTATTAGTTGAAGCTCCAAGGATACTACTATCATAAAGCAAGACTTAACATGTGGAGGAGACTGGTTTGTTGGATAAGCCTAGAAATCCCAAATACTAGAGCAGCAGGTTATCATATTATTGTGCTAAAAATTGATTCCAAGCTATCATCCCCCAACCCCGTTTGGGTGATCTGGAACACTGATTTTAAATGAAACCACCTGAACGAACACACATGTTGTTCGGAAGGAGCATATCGGATACTAGGCAATGGGCATTTCTACAAACACCTACGACTCACCGCATCAAGTACTCTTAATAAATCACACACATATATATATAGGAAAACACAAGCAGCAGCAAGCAACGGACAGATCGCACCGATGAAACCAGCGGGAGCGTACCTCTCTTGGCGCCGAGGTCGGAGATGGTGAAGGAGGTGGCGTCCCCGGTGTGGCGGAACTCCTGCAGCTCCTTGAAGTCGAGCCACGGCTTGACCCAGACCTTGGCCTCGTACAGCTTCTTCCGGCCGGCCTCGAGCGCCTCGAGCGTGAGGTGATGCACCGTGCCGGCCACCGTCTGCTCCTTGGCCTCCACGACCCGCACGAACTCCAGCAGCGCGTTCTGCAGCGCCACCACACACACACACACAACTCACATATCAGTACCCAAATCGACCGCGGCAGTTCATCACAGCAGCAAAAATAGCAGACCATCCGAGGAGGGGAGAAAAAGGAGAGGATGAGTAGTCAAATCGCGTCACCTCGCGCTTGTTGTGCTCGTCGACGGCGAAGCGGGCGAGGCCGTCGGTCTCGAGGCTGTTGGCCGCGGCGGGGTTCTCGCTCTTGCCGCCGAGGACGTGGCTGGCCATGGCTCCGATGGCGAGGGAGGCGGAGCCGACGAGGAAGAGGAGGGCTAGAGCGGCGAGGAGGGCAACGGGAGCGGAGGAGGCGGGCCGCGTCGCAGCAACGCGCATGCTCTGCCGGAGGAGTCCTTTGCGGTTTCGCTTTGCTTCGTGATGACTGCGTGTGCGTGGGTGGGGTTTGGATTCTGCACCGAGGAAGGGATAAGGAACCGAAGTAAGCAACGCAAGGGGCGTGGAGTCGGGGTCTCGTCCCTCCCTCCCGTCGGCGCGGGTCAGGCCGGTTGCGGTAGTGGGATGTGTTGCGACGCGTGGAGGCTAGGCGCGGGATCCACGGATGGACGGTGCCAGCACGTTGCTTAGGATGTAAGCGATGAAAGGAATTAAAATTGCTTTTGCTGGTAGGCCGGAGTAGCCGGGACAGCTTCTTCTCGTTTTGGCAAATTTTCTTGCAAATCGCTACAAATTTAACGTCAGTTTTTCTAAAAAATAGTAATTAACGTCAGATATTTAGGTATGATATAAATTTGATGAGATTTTAAGCATCGCAAATCTGATGCCTAAGAATGGGAAATTGCGAGCATGGCAATTTTCACCAGCAAACATGTTAAATCATTGTCAGGTTTGAAAATATGACATTAGATTTATCATGCTTAAAAATATGATGTCAGACCGATATGTCATTATGATCCGAAAGTACGTGAGAGAAACTAAAAGACTCCTTTTACATAAACAACCCAGAAAAACATTAAAAATACATTGAAGCTTATAAGAGACATGTGTGTGAAGCGATAACACGAGTCAGTACTAACAACTGGCTTTGCAACATCCCTAAAAAGAACTTGCGTTGCAACAAGGGACGTGAATGTCACACATGTATACGCACATGCTTGTGTCAGTGATCAAGAGGAGCGCCAAGGTGGAGTTCAAACTAAAGGCCGGCCCAAGAGGCAGCCTCGCCTACCCGCTCGGCTAGCTGGGCCTGAGTGGGCCTGACCAAGCGGTACTTATACCTCTAACTAGGATAGACTGAGCTGGCGATTGGTATAACGGCTAGTGGTGGCGTGTGTGGTGTGAGCTCCTGCGCAAGCCAGATCCG
>NC_057800.1:229988930-230005770 GCF_018294505.1 Triticum aestivum
GGCTTGAATACAAACCCTAGCCCTCACAATCTGGTATTAGAGCCGTTCTTAGCCCTGGATATTCCAATCCACCACCGTCACACCCGATTCGCCACCCGCCGTCGCGCCGAGGCCATGGAGAAAATTTCTCCGAAAACCAAGGCGATTTACGAGCTTCTTCGGGCCGATTTCGATGCCGCCTTCTCCAGGAGCTCGGCGGAGCGCAGCGAGGAGATGACCACGGCCCTCGCCAAGCTCGACAGCAAGCTGGATCAGCTTTCGGGCCGCATCGACGACGTCAAGCTCGCGATCGGCGTCGACCTCGACGAACTCCGCGGTGAGATCGGGGTGGACCGAAGCACCACAGCGTGCCCCACCGCCCCTTCGTCTCCGCGAGGATCGACACCGCCGACCAAGGGCACACCTCCGAGCAGTGGATCGGGAGGATCTGAAAATTTCCACGGCGAAGCAGATCACCGGGGAGCAGTTCCAAAGTACGTGCCCCCACCAGCACGAGGTATGCCGTCAGAACCCAACCTCTCGAGGCAGATCGTTCAGGCTCCTGAATTGTTTCGTCCGCTCCAGTCTAAAGTTGTTGGGTTTGGTCCTCGGATGGAGTTGCCGCGTTTCGATGGCTCGAATCCCAAGCTCTGGCAATCGCATTGTGAGGACTATTTCAAATTGTGGAGCACTCTGCAGCATTAGTGGGTGTCGTTTGCTTCTACTCAGTTCGAGGGCACATCGGCGCATTGGTTGGAGTCGATTCAGCGTCGTGCTCCGCATGTCAATTGGCCTGAATTTTGCAACCTGCTGCAATCCAGGTTTGGCAGGAACAAACACCAGAATCTGTTGCGCCAGATGTTCAACATTCGGCAGACTAGTTCAGTCGAAGAGTATGTGGAGCGATTTTCAGAACTGTATCATCAGCTGACTGCTTATGAGACAAATCCAAACACGATGCATTACGTCACCAGATTCATGGAAGGGTTAGTTCCATCAGTTCGCTTGTTGGTTGGAATTCAGCAACCTGAGGATTTCGATTCAGCATATGCTCTAGCCTTGTTGTTTGAAGAGCTGGGTGAAACTACTACGTACTCTAGCAGTACAAACCATGAAAGCAAACGCCACACCTACTCTAGCTCTCGATCGTCAGTGAACAAGGTTCCGGAAGACAAGAAAATCACTGAACCAGCTCGTGCTGCCCCAACTGAAGATCAATGGGCTGCTCTGCGTGCTTACAAAAAGTCCAAGGGTCTGTGTTTCATATGTGGAGAACGATGGGCCCGTGATCATCGCTGCAAACAGGAAATTCAGTTGCATGTGGTACATGAAATGTTGGATTATGTTCAGAACATGCCCTCTGATCTGAGTGACTCTGAAGAAACAGTTGTTGGTGAGGTCAATGCTATCTATCTTTCTGCAGCTGCCTTAGGAGATAATTCAGATCCAGCAGTGTCAACTATGAAACTGAAAGTGTATTTGCAAGGGCAACCCTTAATTTTTCTGGTTGATTCAGGCAGTACTCATTTGTTCATTGACTCCACAGTTGCAACTACTGTTCAGGGCATTTCTTCCTTGCCAGTTTATATGGTTAAAGTGGCTAATGGAAGTTTGGTCCCATGCTCTCAACAATTGCTGGATGGCAAGTGGTCCTGTGCTGGTAATGAGTTTGTCAGTAACTTCAGGGTTTTTCCTTTGTGATCTTACCATGGAATTTTGGGTTTGGATTGGTTAGCTACTCACAGTCCTATGCAAATAGATTGGGTTGCACATTGGTTGTCCTTCCAGCACTCAGGGCAACAAATTACTCTGTTGGGTCAGGATGATGTCCCTCAAGTCTATGCTCTGGTAGAAATGTCAGCCCTGTTGGTAACTGAAGATATGGCAGTATCTGAACTGCCCTCTAAAATCCAAGCACTGTTGACTAAATATGCTCCTGTGTTTGAAGCTCCCTCTGGTCTCCCTCCAAGAAGAAAGTATGACCATGAAATTCCTTTAGTTCCTGGAGCTCAACCTGTGCCCAGCAGGCCCTATAGACTACCTCCTGCTCTAGAAGATGAAATGGAAAAGCAAGTGAAAGAAATGTTGGATGCTGGAATTATTAGACCCAGCACCAGTGCTTTCTCTTCTCTAGTTATATTAGTGCAGAAGAAGGATAAAACTTGGAGACCTGTATATGATTATAGAAAATTGAATGCTATCACAGTGAAGAGCAAATATCCAATCCCTGTTATTGATGAGTTATTGGATGAGTTGTCTAGAGCTTGTTGGTTTTCCAAGTTGGACCTTCGAGCAGGTTATCATCAGATCAGGTTGGCCCCTGGGGAAGAACACAAAACAACATTTCAGACACATTTTGGCCATTTTGAATTTCTGGTGTTGTCCTTTGGTCTTACTGGAGGACCTAATACATTCAATTTTGCCTTGAATGAGACACTGTCACCCTGTGTCAGGAAATTTGTGTTGCTTCTCTTTGATGATATCCTCATATTTAGTCCTTCTTATGCACTGCACTTACAATTTGGAAGAAGTGTTGAAACTGCTCTTACAACATCAGTGGCAAGTGAAACTGTCAAAATGTGCTTTTGCACAAACTCAGGTTGTTTACTTGGGACATGTCATCAGTGGCCAAGGGGTAGCTACTGACTCTTCCAAGATTTCTACTATTCAGAACTGGCCAACACCTGTGTGTGCTAAGGAAGTCAGGGGATTTTTGGGCCTGGCTGGGTATTACAGGAAGTTCATAGCCCACTATGGTATGCTGAGCAAACCTCTTACTAACCTTCTCAAAAAGGGAGTCCCATTTCTGTGGACATACAATGAACAACAAGCCTTTGTGCTTCTGAAGCAAGCTCTGACATCAGCCCCCAGTACTGGCCTTACCTGATTTCTCCAAGAAATTTATTGTGGAGATAGATGCCTGTGATGTAGGAAATTGGGGCAGTACTTATGCAGGAAGGCCACCCAATTGCTTATGTAAGCAAAGCTCTTAGGCCCAGAAATTAGACACTTTCAGTGTATGAGAAGGAATATTTGGCCATTCTTCTAGCAGTGGAACACTGGCGCCAGTATCTGCAGTTATCTGAATTTATCATCAGAACTGATCAAAGAAGTCTGGCCTGTCTGTCAGAGCAACGTTTGCATACCAGGTGGCAACAGAAAGCACTCACTAAACTACTTGGGCTGCAGTATGCCATTGAATATAAAAAAGGGATTGAAAGTAGTGCTACTGATTCCCTTTCCAGACGACCTGCAACTCTAGGGGACATAATACCAGAACTGCAACATATTTCATCTGCCCAACCTGCTTGGTTGACAGAAGTTTTGAAAAGCTATGATCAAGATCCAGCAGCTCTGGAACTTTTGCAACAGCTATCCACGTCGCCCACTTCTCACAGCAAATTTACTCTCAAAGCTGGTGTAATCAGACAGGGCAAGTGTGTTTGGTTAGGTTGTGACTTAGCACTGCATAGTAAGATATGTGCTGCTTTTCATGACAGTCCACTGGGAGGACATTCTGGGTTTCCAGTAACTTACATGTGTGTCAAGCAGTTGTTTCAATGGAAGGGCATGCGAGGTTTCATTAAAAACTATGTTCAGAGCTGTCTGGTGTGCCAACAGGCCAAACCTGAAAGAGATCCTTCTCCTGGTCTTCTTCAGCCTCTACGAATACCTTCATTGCCTTGGGAAATGGTTACAATGCACTTTGTTGAAGGTTTGCCTCCATCAGGCCGTTACAACTGTTTGTTGGTGGTTATTGACAAGCTCTCCAAGTATGGGCACTTTATTCCCTTGCATCATCCGTTCTCTGTTGAAACTGTTGCTGAGGCCTTCCTGAACACTATCTACAAGCTGCATGGTATGCCCCGCTCCATAGTTTTAGATCGTGATTGCATTTTCACAAGCAAGTTTTGGAGTGAGCTGTTCCAAAAATCAGGCGTTCAGCTTCACATGAGCTCTGCTCGACATCCGCAGCCAGATGGCCAGACAGAACGTGTCAATCAGAGTGTTTTTTGAGATGCTTTGTCAGTGGACATCAGTCGTGGTGGGCTAAATGGATCCTAGTAATTCTGGTATAACACAAACTGGCATTCAGCTACTGGAAAAACTCCATTTGAAATTATCTATGGACATGAGCCACGCCACTTTGGTTTATCTGCTGAAAGTACTGTTCAGTCTGATGATTTGCAACAGTGGCTCAGCGATCGCCTGGTGATTATGGACTCGGTTAAGCAGCATCTGCTTCGTGCCCAGCAATGTATGAAACACCAAGGTGATAAACATCACTCTGATCGCTCGTTTGCAGTTGGGGACAAGGTTTTTCTCAAGCTTCAACCGTACCTTCAGTCGTCTATGGCACCGAGGGCAAATCACAAGTTGGCGTTCAAATTCTATGGACCTTTCGAAATTTTGGAACGCATCGGTGAAGTGGCTTATCGCCTGCACCTTCCTCCTTCCAGCAAAGTGCACCCTGTTTTCCATGTGTCGCTTCTCAAGAAAGTAATTGCTCCCCACAACCAGGTGCTCTCACAACTTCCTTCTCCGGATGATCAGTTTCAGGTGCCAGAACAAGTGTTGCGACAGCGGGTGATCCACCGAGGCTCTAATTCCATGCTCCAAGTCTTAATCAAGTGGAGTTCGTCTCCGCTAGATATGGCTACCTAGGAAGACAAGATCACTCTGCAGCAAAGGTTTCCCAGAGCGCCGGCTTGGGGTCAAGCCGGGTTTAACAGGGGAGGGATTGTCAGCGATCAAGAGGAGCGCCAAGGTGGAGTTCAAACTGAAGGCCGGCCCAAGAGGCAGCCTCGCCTACCCGCTCGGCTAGCTGGGCCTGAGTGGGCCTGACCAAGCGGTACTTATACCTGTAACTAGGATAGATTGAGCTGGCGATTGGTATAACGGCTAGTGGTGGCGTGTGTGGTGTGAGCTCCTGCGCGAGCCAGATCCGTCCTGTACCTTCCTCCTCCCCCCCCCTTGTAGCTCGAATTCTATAGCAATGGCTTGAATACAAACCCTAGCCCTCACAGCTTGTCACCTGACAAAGTAGCGGATCATGTCTTCATCCCACTGCTTACCAACTCAGCGACAACCGCCGCTGATGAATTACAGGAGCTTATTGCCACAAACGACGGAGGCAAAAACCATAGCCAAGGCCTCGGCTTGCTCCATGAACTACTCTAGATGCCAAGGTTGAACATGCCGCAGAATATGTGGGCTAATCACACAACAAGAGCAATGATAATTCTCAAGTGCAAGGAATCATTGTAGCACTTTTCAAATATGAAAGCGACAAGTATGAACTGTCGAACCCACAAAAAGATAAAAATAAGATCAATATTCTCTCGGGTCCTATCCACCACTGATACAACCCTATGTATACCGAGCGTTTGCTTTATCTAGAAACAAGAAATCTACTTTATGGGCATAAAGAGGATAGCTTTCGCATGATAATGGAGAACTAAAACATAAAAATAGATGCTGCCTAAATAAATTTAAATTATATTATAATATATTACAAATAGCGAGTGTGGAATAACAATGTTATGATGTGCGGAGTTGTCCTTAGGCAATTACTAGTTAGCAAGTTTTAATGTGGGAGAGGCCTCTGCTAGCATGTCATCCCTTACTTGGAACTCTATGCACTTATGATTGAAACTATTGAAAAGCATCTGCAACAACCAAATACATTAAGGTAAAATCCAAACGTAGCATTAAGATTAATGGGTCCCCCTTTAATCCCGTATGAATCAATTTTTATGGTAGGAAGAAGCTTCTGTCGCTCTCGCCCTTCAATTCATAGTCCTATCAACATACAACTAACTCTGTAGTGTGATCCAAGCTCACGCTCATATGATGGGCACCGAAGAACAATAACATAACCACAAGCAACTTAAACCAATCATAGCAATTCATCAATTGACCATAGGACAACAAAAATCTACTTAAACACAATAGTAGTGACCCAAGTCTTTGGATAATAATTAATAGCACAAAAACACCATGTTCAAGTAGGAGATTACAATGGGTTTCAGGAGAGTGGACCACCTAAAATAGATGAGGGAGATGATGAAGACGATGATGTTGATGAAGACGATCACCGCGGCGATGGTTCCCCCGGCGACACTCCAGCACCACCGGGAGAGAGGGGAAAAGAGGCCCCCCTCTAGCTTGTTCCTTCATGGCCTCCCCCCCTAAATGGGGAGAGCTTCTCTAATAACCCACAAGTATAAGGGATCGCGACAGTCTTCGAGGGTAGTATTTCACCCAAATTTATTGATTCAACACAAGGGGAGCCAAAGAATATTTATGAGTATTAGCAGTTGAGTTGTCAATTCAAGCACACTTGGAGAACTAAATATCTGCAGCAAAGTGTTTAGTAGCACAATAATATGATAGTTTGATAGCACTAGTAACAGTAACGGTAACCGTATTGGTAGCAGTTTTGTAGTGGTTGTAATAGCAGCAGCAGCGGTAGTAACTTAGCAAAGATCAATATGAGAGAAGCGTAGGCATTGGATCAAGGATGGATATTTGTGTTGGATGATATTCATCATATAACAGTCACAACCTAGAGCGATACACGATAGCTCCAATTCATCAATTCAATGTAGGTATGTATTCTGTATATAGTCATACGTGCTTATATAAGAACTTGCATGACATCTTTTGTCCTACCCTCCCGTGGCAGCGGGGTCCATAAGGAAACTAAGGGATATTAAGACCTACTTTTAATAGAGAATGGGAACTGATGGCGGCTTGAAGCTACGTTGGTATTTCCCCAAAGAGGAAGGGATGATGCAACACAACGACAGTAGGTATTTCTCTCAGTGATGAAACCAAGGTTATTGAACCAGTAGGAGAACCAAGCAACAACACGTAAACGACACCTACACACAAATAACAAATACTCGCAACCCGACGTATTAAAGGGGTTGTCAATCCCTTTCAGGTAACGACGCCAGAAATTGACAAACGGACGTGAATAAATTGTAGTAGATTGATAGATCGAACGCCAAATAAAATAAATAAGAATAAATTGCAGCAAGATATTTTTAGTATTTTTGGTTTAATAGATCTGGAAATAAAAGCAAAGCAAAATAGATCGCAAAGGCAAATAATATGAGAAAGAGACCCGAGGGTGTAGGTTTCACTAGTGGCTTCTCTCGAGAAAAATAGCAAACGACGGGTAAACAAATTACTGTTGGGCAATTAATAGAACTTCAAATAGTCATGATGATATCCAGGCAATGATCATTATATAGTCATCACGTCCAAGATTAGTAGACCGACTCCTGCCTACATCTACTACTATTACTCCACACATCGACCGCTATCCAGCATGCATCTAGTATATTAAGTTCATGGAGAAACGGAGTAATGCAATAAGAATGATGACATGATGTAGACAAGATCTATTTATGTATAAATAGACCTCATCGTTTTCTCCTTAGTAGCAACGATACATACGTGTTGGTTCCCCTTCTGTCACTGGGATCAAGCACCGTAAGATCGAACCCACTACAAAGCACCTCTTCCCATTGCAAGATAAATAGATCAAGTTGGCCAAACAAAACCCAAATATCGGAGAAGAAATACCAGGCTATAAGAAATCATGCATATAAGAGATCAAAGAAACTCAAATAACTTTCACGGATAAAAAGAGATAGATTTGATCATAAACTCAAAGTTCATCGGATCCCAACAAACACACCGCAAAAGAGTTACATCATATGGATCTCCAAGAGACCATTGTATTGAGAAACAAACGAGAGAGAGGAACCCATCTAGCTACTAACTATGGACCTGAAGGTTTACAAAGAACTACTCACACATCATCGGAGAGGCACCAATGGAAGTGGTGAACCCCTCCACGATGGTGTCTAGATTGGATCAGGTGGTTCTGGACTCTGCAGTGGCTGGAATTGATTTTCGTTGACTCCCCTAGGGTTTCTGGAATATTGGGGTATTTATAGAGCAAAGAGGCGGTGCAGGAGGCCACCGACGTGGGCACAACCCACGTGGGCGCGCCTGGGGGCACAGGCGCGCCCTGGCGGGTTGTGCCCCCTCGGGGCACCCCCCAGGTGCTTCTTCGGCCCATTGGATGTCTTCTGGTCCAAAAAAATTCCACATAAAGTTTCGCTGCGTTTGGACTCAGTTTGGTATTGATTATCCGCGATGTAAAAAACATGCAAAAAACAGCAACTGGCGCTTGGCACTATGTCAATAGGTTAGTACCAAAAAATGATATAAAATGATTATAAAACATCCAAGATTGATAATATAACAGCATGGAACAATCAAAAATTATATATATGTTGGAGACGTATCAGCGTCCCCAAGCTTAATTCCTGCTCGTCCTCGAGTAGGTAAATGATAAAAATAGAATTTTTGATGTGGAATGCTGCCTAACATGTCATATCATATTCTTTTCTTTATAGCATGGACATTTGGACTTTTATATTGTTCAAAACAATAGTCTAGTTTTGACATGATAACTTAAATACTCAAGCATATCAACAAGCAACCATATCTTTCAAAATATCAACGCTAAAATAAGCTATCCCTAGCCCATCATGCTCAATCATTGATCCACCCATGAAACACACTCGCATATTAACTACACCCAATGCTCAAGCACGATCATAGTGCCTCCTAGTTGGTGCTTTTGTAAGAGAAGATGGAGACTCAAATTCAAAAATAAAAATTGCATAAAGTAAAAGAAAGGCCCTTCGCAGAGGGAAGTAGGGATTTGTAGAGGTGCCAGAGCTCAAAGCGAAAATTAAGAGATAAAAACATTTGAGAGGCATACTTTTCCCACCAGCAAAAACGACTTAGAGTTCCCAACACTTTCCATGCTAGATATATCATAGGTGGTTCCCAAACAGAAATTAAAGTTTATTCCTTTTTCCATCATACTTTCACTTTCCATGGCTAACTGTATCCACAGGCGCCTTCCATACCAACACTTTCCAAGGAATTTATTATTTGATAACATAAAGTAAATTCATTTTTCATTTCGGGACTGGGCATCCCTAATACCTTTGCCTTACTCTCGTGCAATGACAAGTGAATAAACATTCATCGTGAGAATAACACATCTAGCATGGAAAATATTAGCCACCCCTCACCGCCTCGCGAGCAGTACGAGCACACAAAAGAGAAATTTATTTTGAATATTAGAGATGGCACATACAAATTTTCTTAGAACGGCAAAAGAATACCGCATATAGGTAGATATAGTGGACTCATGTGGCAAAACTGGTTTAAAGGATTTTGGATGCACAAATAGTGATCATACTTAGTGCAAAATGAAGGCTAGCAAAAGATTGAGAAGTGACCAACCAAGAAACGAATAATCTCATAAGCGAGCATTAAGCATAATTAACACCGAATAATGCACCACAAGTAGGATATAATTTCATTGCATGACTATTGACTTTCGTGCTTGCATAGGGAATCACAAACCTTAACACAAATATTCTTACTAAAGCATAATTACTCATCAAGATGACTCACATATCACATCATCATATCTCAAAACTATTACTAAGAATCAAGTTTATTTTGTCCAATGATCTTCATGAATTTTTTTATTATATCCTTCTTGGATATCTATCACTTTGGGACTAATTTTCATGTGTTGCTTTTGATAAGCTCAAACAAATATAAGTGAAGATCATGGGCATACTATTTCTTTCTCTCAAATTAATTTAAGTGAAGCAAGAGAGAATTTCTTAAAAAATACTACACTCAAATAAATATAAGTGAAGCAAGAGAGAATTTCTTCAAAAATATTAAAGCACACCGTGCTCAAAAAGATATAAGTGAAGCACTAGAGCAAATCCATAGCTCATAAAAATTTAAGTGAAGCATAGAGAGCAATTCTAACAAGTCATGGCATAATTTTGGCTCTCTCAAATAGGTTTGTCCAGCAAGGAATCAAGACTTAAAACACAAAATAAAACAAACAAAGACTCATATCATACAAGATGCTCCAAGCAAAACACATAGTATGTGACGAATAAAAATATAGCTTCGAGTAAAATACCGATGGTCGTTAGAAGAAAGAGGGGATGCCACTCGGGGGCATCCCCAAGCTTAGTTGCTTGCTATCTTTGGATAATATCTTGGGATGTCGAGGCATCCCCAAGCTTAGGCTCTTCTTACTCCTTATTGCTTCATCCATCGTAAGATAACCCAAAACTTGAAAACTTCAATCACACAAAACTCAACAAAACCTTGGTGAGATCCGTTAGTATAAGAAAGCAAATCACTACTATAAGTGATGTAGCAAACCAATTCATATTTTGTTCTTTCATTATATCTACTGTATTCCAACTTTTCTATGGAAAAAACTCATCAAAGAAAACCATAGAATCATCAAAACAAGCACACAACGCAAAGAAAACCGAATCTATCAAAAACAGAACAGTCTGTAGTAATCTGACAATTTTGAATACTTCTGTAACTCCAACAATTCTGAAAAAATAGGACCACGTGGGAAATTTGTATATTAATCTTATGCAAAAAGAATTACCATTTTATCACTCTCTGGTTAAAAATTATAATTGTTTTTTGTGAGCGCAAGAGTTTCTGTTTTTCAGCAAGATCAAACAACTATCACCCAAGAAGATCCTAAAGGCTTTATCTGGCACAAACACTAATTAAAACACAAAAAACACAATCATAACAGTAGCATAATTGTGCCAACACTCAAGAACAGAAAGCAAAAAATAAAAATAAATTTTATTCATTGGTTGCCTCCCAACAAGCGCTATAGTTTTACGCCCTTAGCTAGGCATAAAGCAAGGATCAAAGTTTTGTCATCTTTGGTTCGAGATCCATAAGATGCCCTCATGATTAATTCATATGGTGGCCTAATTCTTGTTCTAGGGAAGTGTTCCATACCCTTCCTCAAAGGAAAATGGAACTTGATATTGCCTTCTTTCATATCAATCACGGCACCGATAGTGCGTAAAAATGGTCTACCAGGAATAACTTCCATTTCTCCTACTCATTGTCCCCCTTGCTTGGCTCTTCCTCTAACCGGTTGTTGTGTAACAAGTGAGTAGGGCCCGGTAGAACGCCCATGAATTTGGATAGGATGGATTGTAATCAATATCAAGAACAATAAAATATATGGGCACATAATTCCTATTTGCAAGAATAAGAACATCATTAATTCTTCCCATAGGCTTTTTAATAGTAGAATCTGCCAAGTGCAAATTTAAGAACATTCTTGAATATCGGTAAGACCAAGCACATCACACAAAGATTTCGGAATTGTAGAAACACTAGCATCCAAGTCACACAAAGCAAAACACTCATAATTTTTAATATTGACTTTGATAGTAGGTTGCCATTCATCATGTAATTTTCTATGAATTGAAACTTCTAATTCCAACTTTTCTTCTAAAGCTCTCATCACAGCATCAACAATATGTTTAGTAAAAGCTTTATTTTGTTCATAAGCATGTGGTGAATTTATCATGGATTGCAACAAAAAAAATACAATCAATCAAAGAGAAACTATTGTAATTAAAGTCTTTGTAATCCAAAAGAGTGGGCACATCACTAGTTAAAGTTTTGACCTCTTCAAACCCACTTTTATCAGTTTTCTCAACAAGATTTTCAGCCTCCGAATTATCGGCACGCCTTCTAACTAAAGTTGACCCTTCTCCAGTCCCTTTTTCATAAAACTTAACTTTACTAAACAAGGAATCAATAGAAGAAACACCAATCATTTTAAGATCTTCATCACTTTTACGAAAGTAATCACTAGAAAACGCTTTTTCTAAAAATTATCTTTTAGCTCTAAGCATAGTGGTTATTTTCTTACTTTTATCCATAGAAACATAGAGAGCTTTAATTGATTTCTCAACTTTAGGCACAAAATTTTTCATCTTGAGATTTTCTACATCATGAGAAATTCTTTCAACACTTCTAGAAAAATCATCAATCTTATTCGACTTTTTTTCTATGGTAGTTCTGAAAACTTTTTGCGTGTTGATAAATTCTTTAATATTATTCTCAAGATTAGAGGTGTTCCTATTGTTATTATAAGAAGGATTTCCATAGGAATTACCATAATTATTAGAGGAATTACTAGGAAAAGGCCTAGGATTAAAATTACCTCTATAAGCATTGTTGTTGGAATTATTTCGAGAGATAAAATTCACATCTACGGCATCACTATTTTGCTCAATCAAAATAGACAAAGGCATATTATTGAAATCAATAGGAGCACTTTTACTAGCAACCAATTTCATAAGAGCATCAACTTTTTCACTCAAAGAAGAAATTTCTTCAACCGAATTAACTTTTTTACTAGTAGGAACTCTTTCGGTATGCCATTGTGAATAATTTGCCATAATGTTATCAGGAAATTTGGTGGCTTCACCCAGAGTAATTTCCATAAAAGTACCTCCCGCGGCGGAATCTAAAAGATTACGAGAAACAAAATTCAACCCCGCGTAAAAAATTTGTATGATCATCCAAAGATTTAACCCATGAGTTGGGCAATTCCTTAGCATCATTTTCATCCTTTCCCAAGATTGTGCAACATGATCATGTTCAAGTTGCTTGAAATTCATGATCTAGGTTCCAAGGGAAATATTTTTTGCGGGTAGAAAATACTTAGTGATAAAAGCATCTTTTCACTTATTCCAAGAATCGATACTATTGCGAGGCAAAGAAGAAAACCATTTTTTTGCAGAATCATGCAAAGAAAACAAAAATAATTTTATCTTCACAATATCATTGTCCACATCTTTTTTATTTTGCATATCACATAATTCCACGAAGGTATTAAGATGGGATGTGGCATCCTCATTAGGAGTACCGGAATATTGATCATTCATAACAAGATTCAACAAAGCAGTATTAATATCACAAGATTCCGCACTAGTGGCGGGAGCAATCGGAGTGCCAATAAAATCATTGTTATTGGTATTTGAGAAATCACACAACTTGGTGTTCTCTTGAGCCATGATGACTACACAACAATATTGCACTCAAAAACAGATCCTTCAAGAAAACGGCGAACGAAAAAGAGGGCAGATAAAACGACAAATTTTTGTGAAGTGGAGGAGAGGAAAACGAGAGGCAAACGGAAAATAATATAAATTGCGAGGAGATGAGATTTGTGATTAGGAACCTGGTATATGTTGAAGATCATCCCCGGCAACGGCGCCAGAAATTCCTTTTGATAGTGGCTTTAAGCTACGTCCGTATTTCCCCAAAGAGGAAGGGATGATGCAGCACGGTGACGGTAGGTATTTCCCTCAGTGATGAAACTAAGGTTATCAAACCAGTAGGAGAACCAAGCAACAACACGTAAACGACACTTGCACACAAATAACAAATACTCGCAACCTGATGTATTAAAGGGGTTGTCAATCCCTTTCGGGTAACGATGCTAGAAATTGGCAAACAAACGTGAATAAATTGTAGTAGATTGATAGATCGAACGCCAAATAAAATAAATAAGAATAAATTGCAGCAAGGTATTTTTGGTTTAATAGATTTGAAAATAAAAGCAAAGGAAAATAGATCGCAAAGGCAAATAATATGAGAAAGAGACCTGGGGGCGTAGGTTTCACTAGTGGCTTCTCTCGAGAAAAATAGCAAACGGCGGGTAAACAAATTACTCTTGGGCAATTGATAGAACTTCAGATAATCATGAAGATATCCAGGCAATGATAATTATATAGGCATCACGTCCAAGATTAGTAGACCAACTCCTGCCTGCATCTACTACTATTACTCCACACATCAACTGCTATCCAGCATGCATCTAGTGTATTATGTTCATGGAGAAATGGAGTGATGCAATAAGAATGATGACATGATGTAGACAAATCTATGTATGTAGAAATAGACCCCATCGTTTTATCCTTAGTAGCAACGATACATATGTGTCGGTTCCCCTTCTGTCACTGGGATCAAGCATCGTAAGATCGAACCCACCACAAAGCACCTCTTCCCATTGCAAGATAAATAGATCAAGTTGGCCAAACAAAACCCAAATATTGGAGAATAAATACGAGGCTATAAGCAATCATGCATATAAGAGATCAAAGAAACTCAAATAACTTTCATGGATAAAAAGAGATAGATCTGATGATAAACTCAAAGTTCATCGGATCCCAACAAACACACCGCAAAAAGAGTTACATCATATGGATCTCCAAGAGACCATTGTATTGAGAATCAAACAAGAAAGAGGAACCCATCTAACTACTAACTACGGACCCGAAGGTCAACAAAGAATTGCTCACGCATCATTGGAGAGGCACCAATGGAAGTGGTGAACCCCTCCGTGATGGTGTCTAAATTGGATCTGGTGGTTCTGGACTCTGCGGCGGCTGGAATTGATTTTCGTCGACTCCCCTAGGGTTTCTGGGGTATTTATAGAGCAAAGAGGCGGTGTGGGAGGCCATCGAGGTGGGCACAACGACCCAGGCGCGCCCTGGTGGGTTGTGCCCCCCTCGGGGCACCCCCTAGGTGCTTCTCCGGACCATTGGACGTCTTCTGGTCCATAAAAATTCCACAAAAAGTTTCGCTGCGTTTGGACTCCGTTTGGTATTGATTATCTGCGATGTAAAAAACATGCAAAAAACAGCAACTGGCACTTGGCACTATGGCAATAGGTTAGTACCAAAAATAATATAAAATGACTATAAAACATTCAAGATTGATAATATAATAGCATGGAACATTCAAAAATTATAGATATGTTGGAGACATATCAGGAACAAAGACACATGGTGAATACACGAACTCCTTGAATTACAGTCATCCCCGGAGAGTATCCCAACTATTGTCACTTTGGGGGCCTACGGATTAGAACAATAACAAGTGCATATAACTATAGGATCAAGAACTAAAATATATTCATAAAACATAGAGGGTTCATATCTAAAATCATGGCACTCGGACCCTAATACGTGTCCATCGTATCTATAATTTTTTATTATTTCATGCCAATATTCTACAACTTTCATATACTTTTGGCAACATTTTATATTATTTTTGGGACTAACATATTGATCCAGTGCCCAGTGCCAGTTCATGTTTTTTTTTGCATGTTTTTTGTTTTGCAGAAATTCCATATCAAGCAAAGTCCAAACACGATAAAATTTTACAGAGATTTATTTCGGAATATATGTGATTTTTGGGAGGTGGAATCAACGCAAACGGAGGCCCACAACCTTCACAAGGCATCAGGGCGCCACCACCCCTCAGGCCAGACGGAGTTGCCTTGTGGGCACCTCGTAAGTCGGTCGGAGTCCTTCTTCAGCCGCAGGGAAGCTTATATCGAGAGAAAAAAGTATGTTAAAATTTTGGCCTGATCGGAGTTACGAATCTTCGAGAATATAAGAAATGGTTTTCGGCCAGAAAATAGGAACGCAAAATAGAAGAGAACAAAGAGATCCAGTATCGGAGGGGCTCTTACCCTCTAGGAGCCATGGCAGCCACAAACCAGAGGGTAAACTCTCCTCCCATCTAGGGGGAGGCCAAGGAAGAAGAAGAAGGAGGGGGCTCTCTCCCCCTCTCTCCCGGTGGCGCCGAAACATCGCCGGGGCAATCATCGTGACGACGATCTACACCAACAACTTCGTCGCCGTCATCACCAACTCTCTTGCCCTCTATGCAGCGGTGTAACACCTCTTCTCCTCGTTGTAATCTCTACTTAAACATGGTGCTTTACGCCACATATTATTGTCCAATGATGTGTTGCCATCCTATGATGTTTGAGTAGATTTGTTTTGTCCTATGGGTTAATTGATGACCGCGATTGGTTTGAGTTGTATGTTTTATTTTGGTGTTGTCCTATTGTGCCTTCTGTGCCGTGCACACGTGGGGGATTCCCGCTGTAGGATGTTGCAATACGTTCATGATTCACTTATAGTGGGTTGCGAGAGTGACAGTGTTGGGGAACATTGCATGGAAAATAAATAAAAAATCTATGCACACACAAGATCTATCCATGGAGATGCATAGCTACGAGAGGGGGAGAGCATCTACATACCCTTGTAGATTGCTAAGCGGAAGCGTTTATCACACGGGTGATGTAGTCGTACTCTTCGCAATCCGATCACGATCCAATCGATCTAGTGCCGAACGGACGGCACCTCCGAGATTAGCATACGTGCGGCTCGATGACGTCTCCTCCTTCTTGATCCCGCAAGCGGGAGAGGAGAAGTAGATGGGATCACAACCAACACGACGGCATGATGGTGGACCACCAACAGCGCTTCGCTAAGCGTCGTCGGGACAAGGCGGTGGAACTACAAAGTAACAGGGGAGAGAGGGGCGCCAAGGGATTGATGTATCCTCTTGGGGCGCCCCTCCCCTCTATATATAGGTGGAGGGGCGTGGGAAACAGCCCCTCCAAGCCCTAGGGCGCAACTATGACGCCCAGATAAGTATGCTACAGTAATTCCATGCTAATGATGCCACGTCACTGGATTACTGTTGTTAATCTCGTGTTGATTCAAATCCATTCGAAATTCAAATTTAAAATAAAGTCAAACTGTCAAAGTTTTCAAACGTTAAAACTAAAATGTTCTATATGTGACAAATAATCCCTAGAAAATATTAGAGTAGAAACCACATTTTTATAGAGTAACTAAAAGACCCAAAGTAAATAAAACAGTGGCTTAAACATTTAAATAAATGCCTTTTATAATTTATAAAGTACTAAACTATTTTAATTAGGAGTTAAACTTTTGGTGGCAATGGTAAAACTATTGACACTAATTTAGGTGTTCTTGTAGGTATTTGGTAAAACAAAAACAAAAGAGAATAAAGTTAAAACAATAAAGAAAAATAACTAAAGCAAAAGAGAGAGAGAGAG
>NC_057800.1:230348692-230352336 GCF_018294505.1 Triticum aestivum
TGATGTCTACTACACAACCTTCTTCTTGTAGACGTTGTTGGGCCTCCAAGTGCAGAGGTTTGTAGGACAGTAGCAAATTTCCCTCAAGTGGATGACCTAAGGTTTATCAATCCGTATGAGGCGTAGGATGAAGATGGTCTCTCTCAAGCAACCCTGCAACCAAATAACAAAGAGTCTCTTGTGTCCCCAACACACCCAATACAATGGTAAATTGTATAGGTGCACTAGTTCGCCGAAGAGATGGTGATACAATGTAACACCCTCGATGTGACTATATCTCCCACGTGTCGAGGCACGACTTAGAGGCATAATCGCATTGAAGGCATATGTCGCAAGTTAGGCAATCTTCACAACATCCCATGTAATATAAATAATAAAAGGGAGATAACATAGTTGGCTTACACTCGCCACGTCAATCAAGTACATAAATAACATTACATCATCCATACACTCAAGGCCCGACTACGGCGCCAAAATAAAAGAGAACCCAACATGCGACAACGGTCCCGTTCACCGCCAACTGGGCACCACTACTGATCATCGGGAAAGGAAACATAGTATCGTTGAGAGTCTTCGTCAAACTCCCACTTGAGCTCATACGCGTCTCCTGGAGCAGAATCATCAGGCCCTACATCTGGTGTAATAGTAATCTGTGAGCCACAGGGACTCAGCAATCTCGCACCCTCGCGATCAAAACTATTTAAGCTTATAGGTATGGCAAGGTAAAAAATGAGTGGAGCTGCAGCAAGCGACTAGCAAGTATGGTGGCTAACTTATTCGCAAAAGAGAGCGAGAAGAGGAGGCAAAGCGCGAGCGAGAAACTAGAGAGCAACATGCGCAAACATTACTCCAACACCGTGTCCACTTCCCGGACTCCGCCAAGAAGAGGCCATCACGGTAACACACTTGGTTGATTCATTTTAGTTACGTTAAGGTTCAAGTTATCTACAACCGGACATTAACAAATTCCCATCTACCCATAACTGCGGGCACGTCTTTCGAAAGTTCAATCCCTGCAGGGGAGTCCCAACTTAGCCCATGACAAGCTCTCACGGTCAACGAAGGAATAGACCTCCTCCCAAGATGTTCCGATCAGACTCGGTATCTCGGTAACTCAAGACATTTTGACAGGTTAAAACAAGACCAGCAACACCGCCCGAATGTGTCGACAAATCCCGATAGGAGCTGCACATATCTCTTTCTCAGGGCACACTCAGATAAGCAATCCATACAACTAAAACCAGCCCTCGAGTTTCCCCGAGGTGGCGCTGCAAGGGGCTCTAGTTTGGACCAACACTCAGAGGAGCACTGGCCCGGGGGGGGGGGGTTAAAATAAGATGACCCTTGAATCTGCAGAACCCAAGGGAAAGAAAAGGCTAGGTGGCAAATGGTAAGACCAATGTTGGGCATTGCTGGAAAAGCTTTAATCAAGGCGAAATATCAAGGGGTTCCCATTATAACCCAACCGCGTAAGGAATGCAAAATCCGGGAACGTAACACCGATATGACGGAAACTAGGGCGGCAAGAGTGGAACAAAACACTAGGTGAGAGGCCGAGCCTTCCACCCTTTACCAAGTATATAGGTGCATTAAGATAACATGGCAATATAATGATATCCCAACAAGTAAATAAAAGATGTTCCAATAAGAAAAGGCCTCCAATCTTCACCTGCAACTAGCAACGCTATAAGAGGGGCTGAGCAAAGCGGTAACATAGCCAATCAACGGTTTGCTAGGACAAAGGTGGGTTAGAGGTTTGACATGGCAATTTGGGAGGCTTGCAAGCAAGTGGTAGGCATCGTAGCAATGGCATAGCAAAAGAGCGAGCAAACTGGCATAGCAAAGATAGTAGTGATTTCGAGGGTATGATCATCTTGCCTGCACAGTTGTCAGAGTTGACTGGATCCTCGAAAGCAAACTCAACGGGCTCCTCGTTAGCGAACTCGTTTCCCGGCTCTACCCAAACAAGACAAACAAGCAACAAGGATACAATCAACCACGTGCAAACTCAAGCAACACGATGCAAAGATGATATGCTATGCGGGATGCGATGCGGAATGCAAATGCAAGATATGACAGGAAATGCATGAACCTGGCCTCAACTTGGAATTCCAAGGGTGCCACTGGAAATATGAGATGAAATCGCTTGAAAACGATATAAAGAACGCCGGAATCGGAGTTACGGTTTGGAAATGGCAAGCGATTCAAAAAAATGACACCGGTCTGCGATTTACAGCAAGTAGGCATCTAAATGCAACAAAATGAACATGCTACAGCATCCAAACATGACAACAAAATACATGGCAGGGATGCACACAAGATGCTTAACAAAAGTCTAGCACTGAGCTACGGCCAATTCATCCATTAGGAGGTTCAAACAAGCATGGCAAAAACGTAAACGGAAAACAGATTTCAGACTTAGTGAAATTAACACTTGTCTGGAATTTCAGATCATATAGCCCTCTTCGGAGCAACAAAACCTACATGCTACAGGACCTGAACATGACAAAGCAAAGCAAGGCATGGAGCTACTCAAAGAGCTTAACAAAAGTCCCTTAGTGACCTTGAGCCAAAAGGGATCACAAAATATACTAACAAGCACACGAACATAGCACAAACATAATCAATTTTCAGACAGTGAAAACTGGGACATGCCGAAACATAACTCACGAAGGCATGTTTACGAGCTCGATGCACTCACCACGGGGCAAGTCATGGAAAGACAAGCATACATCCCTTAAGAAGGCACAAAATTAAAGATAGACATTGCAAGAACAATGGCATAGCATGCACGGAACAACTACAATAACATCGGCAAAATCGCAAACAAGTTGACGATCTGCCTAGATTCACAACGAAGCAAAAGTAGAGCTCGATTGACTCAAGCTAGGGTGCTTCATAATTACAAACAAAGACATGGATGGATAGAGCACTACAATATTAACAAAACTCCCTTAATGATCATCCTCAAAAGAGGCACGGATCACTAGGAAACAACATGAACATATGGCATCGTGAGATAAACAATCCCAGGACTTAGTGAAATTTCGAAGTCCCTGAAAACAGAATTAGCAAGTGCACCACTTTGCAAGCTTGCACAAGTCACCACACACATCCTAAAAATACATGGGTTGCACCTCTGGAAAGATGACAAAACCCTTAACAAAACATATGTAGAACTCACGGGCATATCATGCACACAATAATCATGGCAAAAATGACAAAAGTGCTAAACGGAGTAGCAGATCTGACAATTAACTCAAGTAGCCCTCTTCTAACAGCATTTCGGGCATCAAGATGAGATCAAATGAAAATGATGCAATGGAATGAAATGATGTACTCTCTGAGATGAACATTTTTATATGATATATGCCCAAATCGGAGCTACGGATGCGAAGTTACAGAGCCTCGAACAGGGGCATATGGATCAAGAATTTCAGGACTTAGCAAAAAAAACAACCTCGCGAAAATTAGGGTTTGCTGTAGCCGTCTCGGATCCGATCTGGATCGGGACGCGCGGAGCCCGAGGATCGCCGGCGAGCCTTGCCGGCTCCGGCGAGCGAAGAAGCAGCGGGGAGGCGCGGGTTCGGTCGGTGGGGACGGCGGCTGGCGGCGCCGGGCCCGGCTCCGGTCGCCGGAGTCCC